>NW_020664543.1:24487425-24518118 GCF_002925995.2 Terrapene triunguis
GTGAGATCGGAATCAGGCCCTAATTGCATGTGGGCCTTTGATACCATGAGTTAGATTCTTTGAGCATGACACAGCATCCCCATGCCACACACGACTGCACAGTAGCACTGATGTTGGGCACTCCAGGCTGGTTGGCAAGCACCCAGCGGTCACTCTGTAGCCTTTCATACCTGGGAGTGCCAGTTCTCGGTCCTCTCCACAGCGACATGACTGCGTGTATGGTCCCTGAGCCTCCCCATCATGTCAGAGCACACAGCCATCGTGGGCCGGGGGAATCATCCATCGTTTCATTAGTGCTGACAAACGGGATGTGTCTGCAGGCTCCTGGACCGTGCGTCCACCAAAAAGACCTGGGTTTTGTTGTTGTTGTTTTTTCAATTCTGGGCATCTCAGTCTACGAAGAACCTTAATTCTGGTATCAATCCCCCAACTCAAAGGAGAGGCTTGGAGCTGGGATATGGCTATTCATCTCCAGACTATTCGTTTGCATTTAGCTGAAAACTCATTCCCTCAGAAGGCAGCTTGGTGGAACGATGTGGAATGAACCAGCAGCCCCATCTGAGCTTGGAGCAGACAAGTGTCCACCTGACAACCTACCATTACATTGGCACTGACTGGCACCAGGACTGGTCACAACTGTTTTTGAACTGTTTGCACCAAATCTGTCTGCTTTCCATAGGAAACTTCAATATTTCAGCTAAAAGCCGAATGCCCCCAAACTGAGCAGTTTTGAAATATTCTGATTCCAAATGATGCTGCGGTGCCTGAAGAGAATTGTAGTTTAGACACCTGAAGCTCCCATTCTGCTCTATGGGCCAATCTCTCTAGCTGGACTACATCTCCCAGAACACACCATAGCCAGGGATCTATGACGCACCCATCCCTTTACCAAGGGGGAGAAAGTGGTGCAACATGAGAGATGTAGTCCAGCCAGAAAGCCCAGCCATGGAGGAGAATGGGTGCACCAGGCACCTGAACTAGAACTCCCACGAGGCAGCACAGCACCATTTTGAACCAAAATATTTCAGTTTTCAGCCAGATATTCTGGTTTTCAGTATTTCACCAAAAAGTTGAAAATTTCCATGGGAAAACCCCTCTATTTTCAACCCGCTCTAATTGACTCCCATGTTGGAGGGCTCAGCTGGGAAGGCAGGCGCTGACTGGGCATGAGGTACCATCCCATCCCCCAAGCTGCCACGCATGGCTATGGTTGTACACACATGTGAGGAAGGTTGCCCTGCTACTACACATGCTGTATAGAAAAACAGAGGTCAACCCAGCATCTTTGATCAGCACCAAATCCACAGTGTACCTTTTACTTGATACTTGGCCTGGTCCTTGTGCTTTCACAAGTTAACAATTCAGTGTAAAACCATGATTTCCTTATAATCCACTGTTCCAGACATGGAGTTAGTTCTTCTGGCCATTGTCATTTAGGATTGGGTCATCAGCCACATGCTTCCTTCTGTTGCTAAGCTATCGTCATCTGACATTCCTCTTCCAGGCTCTGTTATTCAGCCCCTGGGCAGTGTCTGAGGAGCCGTGTTCTGAGATGTCCTTGCAGATTGCAGGATAACTCTGGGGTGGATCGCACTTTTGTCTTTGCACACCCTGCAGTTTCCCATTAGTATTTAATAGCCCAATTGTTCCTATTATTAATGATATTGAAGTGGTAGCAGCAGGTAGGCACCTGCTCAAGGATCAGAGCCCCATTGCACTAAGCCTTGTCCAGAGAAATTAACAAAGACAGTCCATTCTCCAGAGAGCTTGTTCTGAGCAAATACCCAGAAATCCTCGGCATTAGCACTCCTTTAGACAAAGTCCTCTGCCTGCCCATGGGAAGGAGGGAGCCCTAAACCGGTAAAGGGACTGGGCTGCTCCAGGGGAACTCACTTCACTAGGGGTTAGGAGATGCCTCTAAGCAAAAGCAAGTGAAATGTTCCCTAAGCTAACAGGTCTGATCCAAGGTCCATTAAATCAATGGACGACTTTCCATTGAGTTGAGTGGGCCCAACTGGAGGTGCTGAGCACCTTCAACTCCCACTGCTGCTGTTGGGAGCTTGGGATGGTGTTCGCACCTTCTAGGATCCATTGTTAAGAGGTGTCGTTGCATTGGCCCAGTCCTGCTGCCCTTGCTCGGGCAGCTAATGAGAGTTCTGCAGGGTTTGGCCCTATTATGTTTCTGGTTGGAACCTCTATATTGCAGTGTCCTGCTTGCTGGGATGATAGGAAACACTGTGATCACCATAGGAGCATCCTTTGCACTTGGCTAGCACCTCGACTCGGAGCATGTCAGACTCACAGGAGCTTTCTCCAAGGGGAGTTGTGAACCAGCTCCCCCTTCAGCTCCCCCAAACCTGGGCTGGTCCGTTCTCCTGATGGATTATACAGCACACACAGTCCACCGGGGAACCAGCACCAAATGTTTATTATTGTTTCTTTCTTTTGTCCCGATATTCCACAACAATTAATCTAGTGTTGATGGGCCTCCTTTGCTGGGTATTTCACACGAGTTAATGCTTCTCTCCTGTCTGGTAAGTCACAGAGCAAAAACTTATATTATAATAGAGGATACAGATATTGTAAATGAAGTTAATGCAGGCAACAACTTACAAGCATTTTATTAAGTCTCAACACTAAACACATTCTTATAATTCTGATACCTATTTTAACAACACCAACATGCAGGTGAGCCAGACTGGTTCCAGCTGTGAGTTTGTCAGTGCTCAGTTGATACCTAGGGGCCATGGCTTGAGCTGGCACCTGGTCTGCCAGCGTCACAGAGGGAAAGGGGAGAGAGGAATGGAAGAGACTAGTTTCCATCCTGTGCACCATCACTGGTGCTGGAGGGAGTGTGCACCAATATTTTCTCCACTCTTTTCCCTCTAAGGAAGTGGGGATGTGGTATTCCCACCTGCCTGCAGGGAGGGGAGGTGTCCCGGGGTCCCATGGGTACCTGCGCTGCGTTGTCCTCACTGGCTGGCTGCCACATCTACCCTGGGGGTGTGAAATTGCTCACAGGATCTGAAATAACTGTCACTTGGTGCAGCTTCACTTTCAGCAGGGTCTAGAGATCAAACTGAACAGTGAAATGGGGCCGCCAGGGAGCCAGCGCTCACGCTGGGAGGGGAAGGTTTGCTTTCAGTTAGCTTCACTAAAATTTAGAGTCTGATTCAGGGGTCACTCAGTTATGCCTGGGGAGCAAAGTCACCCAGGTCCATGGAATCCCCTCCCCCTACCCCCAGTCCACGAATGTGTTCCCAGCCCAACCCAAAACACAGCCACCGAGCTGAGAAATTCACCCAGATAAATGTAAAACAGTGGGAAGACTGTTGTAAGATCTGCCTTCCCCTCGGCCTGGCAGCAATTCTTCAGCCAACAGAATACTGTTCTACGCACTGCAATTCCCAGGCTTCCTTCGGGGCAGAGAGAGGCAGATTTTCGTCATCTGCAGGCATCTGGTGTTGTTATTATTACATCCCTCCCTCCTCTGTCATTTACTGCTCCTTGCCTCTGCTCTATTGGGGTTCAGATTGACAGGTCTGCCCTCCTGGCTCAGGGTTTTTCGCCCTCTTCCTCACCCCAGTTGGTTTCCAGTTGTGACCTTCCTGTGGGACTCTGTGTTGGCATCCGGAGTGTGTACCTGAACGTGTCCAGTGCTTCCTGCTGAGTCCATAGGTGCCAACTCCATAGGTGCTCCGGGGCTAGAGCAACCATGGAAAATAATTGGTGCTCAGCACCCACCAGCAGCTCCCCGTGGCCCCGCCCCGCCCCCCCTGCTCCAGCTTACCTCCACCTCTGCCTCCTCTGCGAGCACACCGCCGCATCCTGCTTCTCCTCTCTCCCTCCCAGCGCTTGCAACACAGCTGATTCATGGGGCAGGGAGGGAGGGGGGACGAGGGGGAACGCGGCGCGCTGGGGGAAGAGGCAGGGCCAGGGCGGGGATTGGGGGAAGGGATCCAATAGGGGCAGAGAGGGGGCAGAGTTAGGGCGGGGACTTTGGGGATGGGGTTGGAATGGGGGTGGAGCCAGGGGCGGGGATGGGGTGGAGTCGGGGTAAGGAAAGGGGCAGGGGGGCGCGGGCACCCACCGGCACCGAGAAAGTTGGCGCCTATGGCTGAGTCTGGTGGAAACAAGCTGGTTTCTCAGCTCTCTTAATTGGGATGACATCTTTCCAACCCATGCCCAGACTCTTTCAAAGGCACTTATGTTCGGAGGTGTCTAGTTTTCTGTCTAGCATGTTGGTAGCTCTCCAGCTCTCACAGATGTACGTTAGCACTGAAATTACGTTTGAACTGAAAATTCTCCATGCGGTTGTGATGCTGTATATCTTTGCTTGCCATATGTTGTTGAGTTTAGTAACTGCTGTCGCTGCCTTTTCTATCCTTGAGGTCACTTCCTTCTTGAGGTCTCCATTGGCCAATATGGTGCAGCCTAGGTAGATGAACTGTTCCACTTTCTTGATCTTTTTGCCTTCTGATGTAATGTTACTGCTTGACGTCTGGGTTTTAAGGATGTTTGTTTGAGCATAACAAATGTTGAGCCCTGCTGGGCCTGCTGGATTTGCCAAGTTTGTCTTTGTTTGTACATTTTCAGGGGTGTCACTCAGAAGTGCAAAATAGTCAACAACATCTAGGTCTTCTTGGCATTTGCCATCTACCCAGGCTATACCAGTGTTTGTGTTGCTAACACACTTCTTCATGATCCTATCTGTGCCAAGCAACAGAGGAGATAAAATGCAACCCTGTTTCACACCATTCTGCTGTCTAGCTGTTCGCAGCTGTGTACATGGCGTTGAGGATGTTGATGACTTTAGCGGGCATTCTGTAGACCCGAAGAATATCCCACAGCATATGCCTGTGCAGGCTGTCAGATGCCTTTTGGAAGTCAATGACATTGATGATTAGGAGAACTTGCTATTCTAAACATTCTTCTGTGATGCGATGGTCCTTAGTGTGCATATCTGGTCTACACAGGATCTCTTGGGCCTGACACGCCAGCCTGTTTTTCTCCAAGCTTTCCATGCACTGCTGTTTATTTGGGAAGAAAGCAAAGCATAGCAGCTTCTGCTTTTCTCTGGGGGGGGGAGCAGGCACGCAGGGGGTGATCAGGGAGACGTGCATTAGAGCTGGTATCAAGTCACCTCTGAGCAGCAGGAGACTGGGCCGATCGGTTGTGGTGCTAATGTGTGTGGAGCTTCCATTTAAACCAATTACCAAACCCCCTTGGACATAAATGAGAGCAGGACTGGAGCCTTCAAAATTCAGCTCCCAGAACTGCATGAGCTCCCAGACCCCTGTGACCTCTACATTTCCCAGGGACCAGAGATGTGGCTGCAAGAGCACAATTTTGCCCTTAGTCTGGTGAATCGGGATGGGTACAGCAGCCGGTGTTTCGTGATCTAGTGGGCTGCGTGTTCTGGTCTCTGACAGGTTCTTTCCCGTGATGAGGTAAGTGAGAGACTCCTGGGAAGAGGCTCAGCCAGCCTCATAACAAAGTCGTATGTTGTATGTCTGCTTTATCTGGGGCCGGGCGATTGTAATTAGACTCTGGTCAGCCCCACTGATCTATCTGAGCTGCACAACAAGTGGGAATCTGGATGCTCTACCTGTTCTTAGCACCATCAGAGTCTAACACTGAGACACATGTCTGGCTGTGCAGACCAGGACTGCATGTGTCTGGAGCAGAGCAGGGGGCTATTTTAGGGTGACAGAGACATTGAGACCTTTAGCTCTTCCAGCCAACCTGCTGCTGCTCCCTCTGAGGCAGGCAGGATGAGTCGGGAACAACTTCATTGTGCTGGGTGTCTGCATTGGGGGAGTCTGGAGAGAGACCCCATCTGCCCTTCCCCCTTGTGTCACCCACACAGGACCCAGCACAATCCCATCCTATGGCAGCATGAGCAGAAGAGCAATATAACATATATATATATATGGAGATATACCTATCTCATAGACCTGGAAGGTCATCAGGTCCAGCCCCCTGCCTTCACTAGCAGGACCAAGTACTCATTTTGCCCCAGATTCCTAAGTGGCCTCCTCAGGAATTGAACTCACAACCCTGGGTTTATCAGGCCAATGCTCAAACCGCTGAGCTATCCCTCCCCCAAACCACCCACTTAAGCCTACCAGCCAAGGAACAACTGGAGAGGTGCTAAAACTGCAGTAAAGGGATGCTGAGGTTTCTGGCTTGTTGGGTAGCAATGTTCTTTTGATTCGCTCTTTGCGGTAGTTTTTCTGGTTGAAGTCAGACACGGACTTGACCATCCCTTCCCACTGTCCCTTCCTTTTGTGAGGCACACACCTGCTGTGACACGCAGAACTCTGTGGATGTACCTTAAACAGCCTTTATCACTGTTTCCTACAGCATTCCGTCAGATCTCGATGTCTGCGACTTACTGACCTGATCAGTGAGTCGCCATTGTCCTCTACTGGATGGAATCAGGATTATTTGTCTGTGTGTCATTGGCCCAATACAGCTAACAGAGATTCTTCTTCTGCTCAGGTGGCAGGAGCCTGTATTTAGGACCATGCTAAAGATGAGTAAATAGTGTAACACTATTGCAAAAAAAGCAAACATCATTCTGGGATGTATTAGCAGGAGTGTTGTAAGCAAGACATAAGAAGCAATTCTTCCACTCTACTCCATGCTGATTAGGCTTCAACTGGAGTATTGTGTCCAGTTCTGGGTGCCACATTTCATGAAAGATGTGGACAAATTGGAGAAAGTCCAGAGAAGAGCAACAAAAATGATTATTAAAGGTCTAGAAAACATGACCTGT
The DNA here is from genome assembly GCF_002925995.2 of Terrapene triunguis. Lineage (NCBI taxonomy): Eukaryota > Metazoa > Chordata > Testudines > Emydidae > Terrapene > Terrapene triunguis. The sequence goes on from NW_020664543.1 coordinate 24,494,207, forward strand.
GAGGGAAGATTGAAAAAACTGGGTTTGTTTAGTCTGGAGAAGAGAAGACTGAGAGGGGACATGATAACAGTTTTCAAGTACATAAAAGATTGTTACAAGGAGGAGAGAGAGAAATTGCTCTCCTTAGCCTCCGAGGATAGGACAAGAAGAGATGGGCTTAAACTGCAGCAAGGGCGGTTTAGGCTGGACATTAGAAAAAACTTCCTGCCAGGGTGGTTAAGCACTTGAATAAATTGCCCAGGGAGGTTGTGGAATCTCCTTCACTGGAGATTTTTAATAGCAGGTTGGACAAACTTAGTCCTACTAGGAGTGCAGGGGACTGGACTAGATGACCTCTCAGGTCCCTTCCAGTCCTACAGTTCTATGATTCTATGAACTCTGTCTCCACTGTGCCTGTGGGAGTTGCCAGTGGCCATGGCTCAGAGTACAACAGTCCCTAGATCCCCACGGCTTTGGTCACGTTGCAGACTGAGCTCCTGCGAGCCAGCCATTGGATTTCTGCTCCCCAAGGCACTTGGTTAGTGTGACAAAAATAGGCTGCAAACAATTTAAGCATATAATTGCTGGCCAAATTCCTGCCATGGACACCAATCTCACCCACCCACGTTACCCCCAATGCTCTCCTTTACATTGGCTTCCAGAGTCAGACTGTCAGAACAAGAGATCAGCGAGCCCATTACGCCTCCTCGCAGTTCTGCTGCCTGCCCTGGAGAGTGAAGGAGGGCAAGACCAGCCCCATCACCAACCAGATTATATTTGATATCAGCACATTCCCTGAGGACAGCAAGCACCAGTTTCATGCTCTCACTGTCAAGTGCCTTGAACAATTTCTCTTCTCGTTAACAGCAGTGCTACTCAATGAGTTTTCAAGGAAAATGACTCCAGTGATGGAGACATTGGCTTTGAAAGCAAAGCAGGAAGTAAAGCTGCCTTGCTGGAATAAAAATGCTAAATTGCCATAGCCAGCTCCTGGCAGCACTTGGAACGGACCGGGAGGTGGCTCTCGCTGTCTTGTGAGCTGTTAGAGAAGCGATGGGTATTTCTCCTTGGCCCCTCTGCTGTCACCTGGCAAGCAGTTGGCCTGACCCGGATCACAGCCTGGTTGGTGAGAGAGGGTAGAAAACAGCTGGCTGGAGATAAGTGCCATCATGGAAGAACCTGCGCTGTCCAATGTGCCATGTTTTGTCAGGACATATCGGAGGAGCCATGGTTAGGATGGCCTTTGCCCAGACAGCTCTTCTGTGCCCCGCCAGCATCTCCAACTGGCCTCGCCTAGTCAGCCAGCAGCAGCTCTTGATTTCTTCCTATGGCCAATGGTTTCCCAGCCTTGAGATGAAGGTGAGGCAGCTGCCTTCCACTGCAGGAGCCGGGGGCAAGGCTGGCCTGGCATCCACAGGCCCTCCTGCAAAGACAAATGCCCAGGCAAATGCAGTGGCCTGTTCTGCCTGTGGGTGTGGTGGGGCCTACAGCAAGCCCTGTCCTCACCCCATCCTGCTACTTGATCTGGTTGGAGCTGGGATTGCTCAGTCAGGGCAGGAATGCAAGGGCCCCCAGCAGCTGAGCTCCTGGGCCCAAGCCCCAGACAGGCCAGCAGCAATCACATTGTTGCATATTGCACATACACTGGACATTCCTGGGGGAGCAAGCCAGAGTCTTAACTGGGGGCACACAACTCTAATGGCAGGGATTCCGCCCAAGCAGTGCCCCAGCACAGGGCAGGCAGATGCCGCCCTCTTTGTTCTTCTCCTGGGGAGTACAGTGTTCCTGGCAAAGCCCAAGGGGTGAGATGGGCTCCAGACCAGCCTGCCGACTATCCCGGCATGCCTGGCTAAACGCTGGAGCCGAAGGAGGACTGCTCGGACTCCTGGGCCCTGTGCTGATTCTGCCACTGACTTGGGCCTCCTCTCCATTCCCTATGTGTAGGAAGGGGATCATGATGGGGCGCTGTGGGGCTGACTGTAGCAATGCTGGTGAAGTGCTCTGAAACTTTTGCTAAATGGTGCTAGAGACGTGCAGAGGTGTACAGGGTTACTGTCCATGGGCAGGGACCGCCGTCACGGTGCGGGTGTGTATGTGTGTTTGTGTGTACGTGTGTGTGTGTGTGTGTGCATGTTCATGGGTGGCGTGCACATTTGTGTGTTTGCACTGGCCGTCCCAGTGAGGGTGATCCAGAGCTTGCAGCATCTTCCTGACTATGCGGGAGGCCTGGTGGCACCAGGCACTAAAGTCCAGCGGGAAGGGATGGTCAATTCCGTATCTGACTTCAGTCAGAAAAACTACCGCAAAGAGCGAATCAAAAGAACATTGCTACCCAACAAGCCAGAAACCTCAGCATCCCTTTACTGCAGTTTTAGCACCTCTCCAGTTGTTCCTTGGCTGGTGGGCTTAGGTAGGTAGGTAGGTAGGTAGGTGGTTTGGGGGGCGGGATAGCTCAGTGGTTTGAACATTGGCCTGATAAACTCAGGGTTGTGAGTTCAATCCTTGAAGAGGCCACTTAGGAATCTTGGGCAAAATCAGTACTTGGTCCTGCAAGTAAGCCAGCCTCTGGAGGTGTGATCTCCTGCCCAGCTGGGGCCCATGTCTGCGTACTGAGGTGGGAGGCTGTACATGGGGGAAGTGGCAGGACAGGTTTGGCAAAGGGAAGAGAACCTGGCCTAGGGTTTGTGTGGGGTGGGGCACATATAGGAGGTGTGAGGAGAGGTAACTGCATTCAGGCTTGTGTTAAGGGTCTGAAACAGGAGGGGAGCTCTCACTGCACCAGCCCAGGAGGAGGAGGAACTGGGGGGGTCATTGCTTAATTACCCTGGCGAGGGAATGTGTGGGCATGGGGCTTTCACGGGGAGGGGAGGGGAGGGGAAGCTCTGCTCCCCTTACTTGACCCTTCACTCAGCAATCTAGAGCGCTGTGCAAATCCTACAGGGCCATGCGCCAAGTGCTGTGCCCCTTCCTGGCCATGGCTTACAACATCCACTGGGCAGAGCGGGTGGGAGCATTTGTCAGACAGTGCTGCAGCATTTCTGACCCCTGCTCCAGCTCCGCGGAGCCAAGTGAGTTAGCTCGACACAGTCCTTTAAAACCAGCCACGGCAGAGTCCTGCCCACGTTCCCCAGCAAAGGGCACGCGTGGAAGGGCTGCATTAGATGCTTTGAAATATTGACGTCGCTCCATAAACAGTGATCTGCAAAAACTGCCCCTTCCCTTGCTGGGCCCAGGGCTGTTCTCGGGGGCACGAGTCCTGGGCAAGCCCCGCTCCCAGAGCCAGAAGCCAAAAGGACTGGCAGGGCGTTTTCTGCTATCTCCTCTCCTCCCTGACTCCTGTGCTGGCAGGACATGGGCGGAGCACAGGAGGGGCCAGGCAGTGCCAAGGCTGTGCTGGGAGGTTGTGAGCCAGAGCGTGGAAAGGCTAGTGCTTATTGATGGTAGGGCTGTGAAACGTGCAGCGCCTGCATCCCAAACTCCAGCCTTTACAGGCGAGTGCAGAAGCGGCAGGAGGGAGTTGAGCAGGGAGCTTCCTACACCGGGACAGAGCTAATAATGCCGAAGTCCTGGGCAAGGGCAAGGAAGGGAGCTCAGGCATACAGCAATGCATTGCAGCCCACGGTGAGGAGAAGCCTTTTCGCCCCCTAGTGCCATCTGAGCAGCTCTGCACTGCGTTTGGGAAAGGAATATTTCACATAGGGCTTCTCTGCACTTAAGTCACAGTGCTTCAGTATAGACACTGTCTGCGCTGATAGGAGGGGTGCCCCACGCCCCGGGATCTGGCGTTCCCTGCTGCACCCTGCACACTGGGGACAGGCATTACCTGCTGTGCCCTGCGGTGCAGGGTGTTGTTCGGGGTTAGGCCACTGAGAGCCGACTGGGCACACAGTGCCAACTCCCTTCTGTGTCCAGGAAGAAACTTCTATTAATGACGGAAAAAAAAATACATGAAGCTCTTCCCCCTAATGCTGCTTACTGTGTTGGCAATCGCTGCCCCAGCATGGCTGTGATGGGAGGGGAAGGGGGGGCTGCAACATCACTAAGAGGGTATGTGGGGGGTCTATGCCATCACTAGTGGGCCATGGGGGGGCTGTGCCATCGCTAAGGGGCTGTGGGAGGCTGTGCCATTGCTAAGAGGGGGGCTGTGTCATCACTAAGGGGCAGTGGGGGGGCTGTGCCATCACTAAGGAGTAGTATGGGGGATGTGCCATCACTAAGGGGTAGTGGGGGGCTGTGCCATCACTAAGGGATGTGGGGGGGTTGTGCCATCGCTAAAGGGGCATGGGAGGGCTGTGCCATCGTTAAGGGTTAGTGGGGGTCTGTGCCATTGCTAAGGGGCCGGGGGCAGGCTGTGCCATCACTGAGGAGCAGTGGGGGGGTCTGTGCCATCGCTGATGGGCAGTGGGAGGTTGTGCCATCACTAAGGTGCATTGTGGTTGATGTGCCATCACTATGGGGCATTGTGGGGTCTGTGCCATAGCTAAGAGGCTGTGGGGGGGGCTGTGCCATCGCTAAGGGGCATGGGGGGTCTGTGCCATCACTAAGGGGAAGTGCGGGGGGGGGGTCTGTGCCGTCACTAAGGGGCCATAGGCGGGCTGTGCCATCACTAATGGGCAGTGGGGGGAGGCTGTTCCATCGCTAAGGGACCATAAGGGGGCTGTGCTATCGCTAAGGGGCATTGTGGGGGCTGTGCCATTGCTTAACTTACTGCAGCTGCTATTGGCCTGAGCTCGGTGTCTCCGCTGGAGAGAGGGGACTGAGTGCTGGGGCAGAGAGCTGCATGCCCATTCAGTCTCCGGCCCACTGGAGCATTTATTTGTGGGGGGTTGACCCAACAGCCTGGGTAGTGGTGTGGCCTAATGAGTAGAGCTCTGTGACTCAGGAGTCCTGGGTTCTATTCCCCAGCTCTGCCACTGACCTGCTGGGTCACTTTCCTGCTCTGTGCCTCAGTTTCTCCACTGTAAAATGAATGGGGATGATGCATCTGAGCAGCCTTTGTTAAGCTCTTTGAGCTCTACCGATGAATCATAGAATATCAGGGTTGGAAGGGACCTCAGGAGGTCATCTAGTCCAACCCCCTGCTCAAGGTAGGACCAATTCCCAACTAAATCATCCCAGCCAGGGCTTTGTCAAGCCTGGCCTTAAAAACCTCTAAGGAAGGAGATTCCACCACCTCCCTACGTATCCCATTCCAGTGCTTCACCACCCTCCTATTGAAATACTGTTTCCTAATATCCAACCTAAACCTCCCCCACTGCAACTTGAGACCATTACTCCTTGTTCTGCCATCTGCTACCACTGAGAACAGTCTAGATCCATCTTCTTTGGAACCCCCTTTCAGGTAGTTGAAAGCAGCTATCAAATCCCCCCCTCATTCGTCTCTTCTGCAGACTAAATAATCCCAGTTCCCTCAGACTCCTCATAAATCATGTGCTCCAGCCCCCTAATCATTTTTATTGCTCTCCGCTGTACTCTTTCCAATTTTTCCACATCCTTCTTGTAGTGTGGGGCCCAAAACTGGACATAGTACTCCAGATGAGGCCTCACCAATGCCGAATAGAGGGGAATGATCATGTCCCTCGATCTGCTGGCAATGCTCCTACTTGCCCAAAATGCCATTAGCCTTCTTGGCAATAAGAGCACACTGTTGACTCATATCCAGCTTCTCATTCACTGTAACCCCTAGGTCCTTTTCTGCAGAACTGCTTCCTAGCCATTCGGTCCCTAGTCTGTAGCAGTGCATAGAATTCTTCCATCATAAGTGCAGGACTTTGCACTTGTCCTTGTTGAACCTCATCAGATTTCTTTTGGCCCAATCCTCTAATTTGTCTAGGTCCCTCTGTATCCTATCCCTACTCTCCAGCATGTCTACCACTCCTCCCAGTTTAGTGTCATCTGCAAACTTGCTGAGAGTGCAGTCCACGCCATCCTCCAGATCATTAATGAAGATATTGAACAAAACCAGCTCCCAGACCGACCCTTGGGGCACTCCGCTTGATACTGGCTGCCAACTAGACACAGAGCCATTGATCACTACCTGTTGAGCCCGATGATCTAGCCAGCTTTCTATCCACCTTATAGGCCATTCATCCAGGCCATACTTCTTTAACTTGCTGGCAAGAATACTGTGGGAGACTGTATCAAAAGCTTTGCTAAAGTCAAGGAATAAGACGTCCACTGCTTTCCCCTCATCCACAGAGCCAGTTATCTCCTCATAGAAGGCAATTAGGTTAGTCAGGCATGACTTGCCCTTGATAAAGCCATGCTGACTGTTCCTGATCACTTTCCTCTACTCAAAGTGCTTCAAAATTGATTCCTTGAGGACCTGCTCCATGATTTTTCAAGGGACCGAGGTGAGGCTGACTGGCCTGTAGTTCCCCGGATTCTCCTTCTTCCCTTTTTTAAAGATAGGCACTACATTAGCCCTTTTCCAGTCATCCGGGACCTCCCTCGATCGTCATGAGTTTTCAAAGATAATGGCAAATGGCTCTGCAATCACATCAGCCAACTCCTTTAGCACCCTCCAATGCAGTGCATCTGGCCCCATGGACTTGTGCTCATCCAGCTTTTCTAAATAGTCCTGAACCACTTCTTTTTCCACAGAGGGCTGGTCACCTCCTTCCCATGCTGTGCTGCCCAGTTCAGTAGTCTGGGAGCTGACCTTGTTCGTGAAGACAGAGGCAAAAAAAGCATTGAGTACATTAGCTTTTTCCACATCCTATGTCACTAGGTTGCCTCCCCCATTCAGTAAGGGGCCCACACTTTCCCTGATCTTCTTCTTGTTGCTAACATACCTGTAGAAACCCTTCTTGTTACTCTTAACATCCCTTGCTAGCTGCAACTCCAACTGTAATTTGGCCTTCCTGATTTCACTCCTGCATGCCTGAGCAATATTTTTATACGCCTCCCTGGTCATTTATCCAAGCTTCCACTTCTTGTAAGCTTCTTTTTTGCGTTTAAGATCAGCAAGGATTTCACTGTTAAGACAAGGTGGTCACCTGCCATATTTACTATTCTTTCTACACATCGGGATGGTTTGTTCCTGCAACCTCAATAAGGATTCTTTAAAATACAGCCAACTCTCATCTTAAAATATAGCTAGAGCAGATCTGGGGATTATTGTTTGATCCTAATCTGACAATAAGGGGCTCGCAAATGTTTGCTTCACCTGTTCCGTGCTCAGCTGTGTGATTCATCACCCAAGTCACTTGCCGGTGTTTCTGCCCTTCAATTGGATGCCTGAAACGGAAAGTGAATCACATGCTTTCCTATGTGGATTTCTGGACAAATCGTTTGTCCAGTAATCCATGAAAGGGGCAGGGCTGGTGAGCACCTGTCAGGGATGGTCTCAGCGCAAGGGTCTGGACTTGATGTCCCCATGAGGGCCCTTCCAGCCCCACATTTCTGTGAGTCTATGGTTTGCACGAGGGCAAATGGGGCAGGGCTGGTAAGCACTTGTCTCAATGTGCAGTGGCCATTCGAACCCTGTTGAATGATGAATCATTCGGCCCCAAGGATCTGAACACACGTGAGGTGTTTTACTGGTCAGACAGATCTAGTGATCACAACAGGCCTCAGGCATGGAATCAATGGCCTATAGTGGTCTGTGATAACCGCTCAGCAAGCCCCAGAACTGCAAGGCTCTCACGGACCACAGTACTCACTAACCGAAAGGCTAACTTGCCTTTAGGACTCTGGTCTCATTTTGAGCTGTGGGAAAAGTGACATTTTGCCAACAGCTTCCAGCCACGTGTCTCCGCAAGGCCACGTTCCCCTAGGGCCAGGATTAGCAGAGAATGTGCATCACTCATAGCCAGGGCCGGCTCCAGCATTTCTGCCGCCCCAAGCAAAAAAAAATAAAAATAAAAAGTCGCGAACGGCGGCAGCAATTGGAAAAAAAAATAAAATAAAGCCGCGATCGGCGGCGGCAGTTCGGCGGCAGGTCCTTCGCTCCTAGAGGGAGTGAGGGACCTGCCGCCCCCGAATTGCCGCAGGTGCCACCCCTCTCCCTTGGCAGCCCCAACCTGCTTGTTAAGCTGGTGCCTGGAGCCGGCCCTGCTCATAGCTGTGGCTGTTTTGGGGCCTTCTCCGGCTCCCGCAGATCCCAAGGGCTGCGTTCCCCCATGGCAGCTCAGTGTTGAGCATTTGCTGGACATAGCTGTGGCGGCTGGGGAAAGCCTCCCTGCTGCATGGCGAGGATGCTCCGTTCCTTGCACACTGCTGCAGAGGGGAATTTATGCTCCTCCTGAAGTCTCCGCTGGGGCATGTTCATGCACAGCCGAGCTGCGGCTCTGAATCCAGACAGCTCACTTCACACCTCTGCCGCTACTCCTGCCCAGTGGAGAGTGCAAATGGGGCCTATCTGCTGCAGAAAACCAAGCGCTGAGCAGCCAGTATTCACACCTCAGGCTGCTCCAGGGAGCCAGTTGTGCTCTTCAGAGCCTGTCCCCTCACTGGCGTGTTCCTGCGTCTGGCTGCTCTCCCTCGGCAAGGGCAGGGGAGGGGTAGTTCCTGCCCACGGAGTATCCAGTGCTCACTGCGGCCGCAGGGCTCCTGTTAGCAGAGCACTGAGGTACATGCTGGCATCCCATTGGCAGCAGAGCCTAACTGCAAACCCGTCTCAGACCAGCCTGTGACTGGAGGGGGCCATCTAGATACGGTACAGCAAGCAGCCGGGTCCCCTTGCCCAAGATTCATCTGTGCCTGTCATGCCCTGGGCCCAGCTGAGCAGGTGCCCCCCGCACAGATATTGGCGAGCCCTCAGGTGTGGCTGATGCTCATTGAGGCTTTCTGAAGAGCATGCAGTCCCTGGCCAAGGGCTGGGCTGGAGCAGAGGGGCAGGGACCCAGCAGGAAGCCATCCAGCGCCTGGGGTCTGTTTCAGGTGGAAGGGCAGTTCCTCTCTGCCCTGGCAGCATGGAGCAGGCCATGCTTCCTGACAGAGCCGGACACTCACAGATCGGCCCTTGCTACTCTGACGATGTGAACACTGCCCCTCCCTGGCCCCAGAGGCCAGGCTGCCTCTGCTACAGGATCACACATTGGCACTAGTGAGCCACACCACCTGTTGGGTGGCTGCTCCCACCCTGCCCTGCAGACGGCGCTCTCTTTGTAGGGAGACAGACCGTGTTGCACAGAACTGCCCCAGGCTGCAGGGTGCTACACAGCAATTGGCAGGGATCCCAACAGCTGGGCCGACTGGGGACAATCCTACAGCCCCGAGTGGGATGGCATGGGGGTCAGAGGGCTAGTGCTGCACACGCCACTCAGCCATGCACCCCGGGCTGGTAGCCCACTTGGCCGTGTGACACTGCTGGTGCATTGCCGCACTCAGGGACATGCCGGGCTGGCTCACATACACATGCGTGTAGTTCTGGCTTGTCAGTAGAGCTGCTAATGCTGCACACGGTGGGCTGCAGTGTTGCTAGTTCTCATGGGCTTGTCTCCTTGGCTGCAGGGGGGAGCAAAGGGGCGGGGTCATCCCCAAACTGGGGTCCGCCCGGGAGCACTGATGCTGTGTGAACTGGTCCTGGTGTGTGTGTGCGCACCATGGAACCAGAGCAGCTCGTCCTCGTCCTCCCGTCTCCTCAGGGGCTTCTGGAGCAGGGTCTGAGTTCCCTTAGCCCACACTGACAGCCACGCCATGCTATGAGCAGCGGAAAAACCCACCCCTTCCCTCCCAGCCTGCCAGTGGGGCAGCTAAACAGAGCCAGCCCAGCTCTGCGGCGTCTGGGGCCTGAATCCTTCTGACTGGCCCTGACACAGCCCTGTGCTCAGCATAGCCCCCCGAAAGCTCCTGACCCTCACCGCGTGGCTACCCAGTCCCCTGACCAATCCCCAGCCAGGATTTGCGGCTCTCTAGCCCACAGCTCGAATGCAGCAGGGGCTTCCCCTGTGCCTTGCTGGGCTGAGGGAGAGTAGCCCAGGGACACGGCCACAGGACAGTGTCAGAAGAGCCCCTGCACCAGCAAATTGGGGCTGCAGGAGGTTGCCTGTGCTGGGGACATTAATGGTGTCTCCTGCCTCAGAGGAGCATGTCAGCATCCCCCGGAGGTTGATTTTCTCTAAACGCTGCGGCATTATCCTGCAGCAGGAGATCATTATTCAGCCCCTGCCTGCACTTCCCTGACATGCTCCCCTAAGTCAGGGCCTTCATTGATACCAGCTGGAAGCAGAGTTAGCATCTCGCTGAGCGGTGACTCCTGCCACTTCTACTTCATTTGCGGCTTCAGGTTTTTCTTCCGTCTGAAAGGATTTAATAAAACAATTCCTGGCATCTGAGCAGCTGGCAGCCCGCGCTCATTGCAGGGCTTATCAGTCAGACGCCACCGGCCACCCAGCCTGAGCCACGGCTTTCTGCAGGCTCTGCCCTGGGTAGTCCCTCCCCTCCCCCACTCTGCCATGACCCCCTGTCTTCAGGCCATCAGGGTATGCTGCAGTCAGCACAAACTGGGGGTGCTGGGGCTGACCATGGCCATGGTTTGTTTGCCACATGCTGTTCTTCCCCACGCTGCATGCTTTAACAGCCCGGCGCCTCCTCTTTTACACTGCCAGGGCACCACTCTAGGTACAGTTAACCCAGACAATGCCCCAGGCAGCATCTGAGTTAACCGTTTGCGTAGCTCTGGATGTTTGGAAGCTGCTCGTTCCTTATTTCATCTGATTCTCCCAACTGGGATCCAAACACCTCCTGGGTTTAGGTGAATTCCGATCTAGATCCAAACTTATCAGTCTGGGCCCAGCACTGGCTTCCAGGAGCCCTGTTCTGAAGATAATGCAGCACCCATCTCCACTGCGCCCCAGGGAAGCCTGCGATAGGCGCAGAGGGGCAGGCTGGGATCCAGGCAAGAGAGCTGGATGTCAGTGCAGAGAAGGGCTGGATCCTGTCAGGGCTCTACCTTTCTAGCCTGCTGCCTTCGCGATGGCAAAGCCTATCTTCCCTGCTAAGGGCCAAGTGCGGGAAAGTGCCTCCCTCAGCAGAGGACTGGGGTTTCCGTTGTGGGAGTGAGCAGTGCTGCGTAACAGGCAAGGAGCAGTAGCTGTGTGAAGGGGAGAGATGCCTCCAGGATGAGAGAGACTCCAGCAGGGGCAGCTGAGGAAGGAGCTAGTGGAAGCAGAAGGCCTGGGCGAGTTGGGGGACTCTTGCTTTACAGACCGCGTAGGATCAGTGAAGCAGCTGAATATCAGTGAAGTGGCTGGGGAGCTCCATTCCCCTCACCCTCCTACCAGTGTGAATCTAGAGTGCCTCCACTGAGGGTAATGGGCTCATTCATCCCTGGTGGAACCCCTCTGGAGTGAATGGAGTTGCACCAGGGGATGCTCTGGCCCGGAGAAGTTACTCTAAGAAGAGAGGAGATCCACCGTGGCTAAGGCACGGGACTGGTACAGGCAGCAGAGGGCACAGGGGCTCCCGAGAGCCAGGCAGGAAATGGTTTTCCCATCCAAAGAACATTCTGAAATTTCAGAAAGTTTCCTGCTCTGCACTGGGACAAACTCGTGACCTTTCCATGTGTTTCTGGAAACCCAGAGAGAGAATGAGCCTCCCTCTGGAACAGCCAATAGCCAGGCAGTGAGGGCACTTAGGAACCCCACCTCCACATCCAGCTGAGTGCCATGGCCAATGGGCTGCTCTGGACTGGGTCTCTGACTCTCCAGTACTGTGAAGCATTGTGAAAGGTCTTGGGTTTGTTCTGCATCAGAACTAGAACCACTATCAACCTCTCCCCATTAGTCGTGAAAAGGAAGTCTCTGGCCAGCCCCTGTCCCAGTGTGGTCAGACGGCTCAGCGCGGCACGGTTCTGTAGCTCAGGCCCAGCCCGCTCAGCAATCTTGCCCAGCGGCACTTTGAAGACCGACATACACGTTATTGCCGTGTCCTCTGAGCACACGGCACAGCAACGTGGGTTCCTCCTGGCGACCTGATTGCACAGCTGAGCTGAGTGAGCCCAGCAGCCTGGGCAGGCCAGCATGTGAGGTTGTCACAAGGAGCGACCTGGCTGGAGAGTGTCCCACGTCCAGGCAGGGAGGGCGTGCACAAGCTTTCAGTTCAGGCAGAGCTTTTCCAAATGCTTGCTGGGAATGATCTTGACTCCTCCTGCTAGAGTTATTTGAGCACTGTTGCCTGGTGGCCTCCTGACTGGAGGCTGTGTCCAGCGCTCTACAATGGAGGGCAGAGGTCACGTCTCAGCACGTGTGCTGGGCTACTCCACGGTGAATGTGTGGCACAGAGAGACCAACAGCGGAGGGGTGTTTTCAGGGAGCAGGTTCTGGGTGTTTGCCAGCTAGATTGGCATTCCGAGTGGAGACAAATTTGGCAGATGTAACAATGAGAGAGAGGCTCAAAGGCCTGGCCCACCCATGGAACAGAGCTCTCCTAAACTGGGCACCGCTGGCTGGATAGTGAGGGGAACATTTCCAGGGAAATCAATGCAATAGTCAGGGCAGAACAAGATTAGGTGTGCATGGCACTGTGGAGGACTATAGGCACCGTGGGGTGCTACAGGTGTGCGTGGCACCGTGTGGTGCTATAGGCATGCGTGGCACCATGGGACACTACTAGCGTGCATGGCACTGTGGGATGCTACAGGTGTGCAAGGCACTGTGTAGTGCTATAGGCATGCGTGGCACCATGGAGCGCTATTGGTGTGTGTTGCACCATGGGGCACTATTGGTGCGCATGGCACCATGGGGTGCTATCGGGATGCATGGCACTGTGCAGCGCTAATGGTATGCATGGCACTGTGGAGCTCTCTAGGTATGTGCAGCGCTATAGGTGGGCGTGGCACCATGTGGCACTAGAGGGACTCAGACATGTGACCCGACTAGCTGTTCTGTGGGAAGCCATGTAGGGAGTGGAGAACAGGTTTGAAGAGCTCGCTATAGCCCATATTGCTGAGGAGATGTGCTGCTGCAGTCTGTACTAGCTGGAGTTGATGATTTCATGCCCAGGTACATTGTATTGCTGGTGTCCAGACGGGAGGTCGGAAAGCCAGGTGGCCATCCACAAGGATAGCTCGCAGACACCACCTTGTAGGTGGTGGTGATGGGGGGGGGCTGCTCTTGGCTCTAAGTCAGGGCTGAGCCAATCCCCTGGCATGGAGCATCTGACAGTGCTGTATTGACCAGATGTACAGCTGAGAGCCTGACCCCATTGTAGAGCCCATGAAAGCTCATTTGCACTCTTACTGCATATTGTGCCCATGGATCCCAGATCTGTTATTTCACAGGGTCTTAGCAATGGCGTCCTAGGCCAAATTACAGTCTGGGTCACTGTAATTTCACCACTTCCACTTAGCTCTTGTGTAGCATTTTTCTGAATAGCTGCCATGTTCCACCCCAGAGCTAGCTGCATTTCAGTGGTGGGTGAAATTGTTTACAAAGATATACCTTATAAAGTGCCTTGGGTTCCTTTGGAATGAAAGATTCTGTGTAAATGTGGGCTCAGAATCCTGGCACACCAGCAGGTCGGATCTGCTAGTTTTGGAATCGCATTATGCTCCTGGAATGCTGAGATCTGTCATAGCCCAGGGCTGGAGTGGACAGGACACAGTCCCTGAAGGAAGGGAGTGTAATTGTTTAGAGCTGTGCCGCATTCTGTGCTTCCATCACCATTTTTTTCTGAATTTTAGATGCAGAACATGCATCCTGGTCAGAAACTAATGAATCACAATTCATTATTTCCCTGCCACTGGCTAAGAATGCAGAATAGCCAGAGGAGAAAGAACCATGCAGCAGGAAAAATCAATAGTCTGGGGGGGAAAGGGGGGGTTCTTTCCACCCTGCCCTCTGTGATCTACTATCGCATTTCAGGGTGCAATCCACACCATTGAGGGGTTGTGTCACCACTTGCCCTGCAACCTGGGGTACCTCACACCCTGACTGTCTGTGTATAGCCACAGCCCTGGTCCAGCAACTCTGATCCCGCAGCCTGTTAGCAACACCAGCCACATTCTGGCTGCCTCCTGCCTTGATTACTACTTGCAGGGTGACCCCAACACACTCCCAGTCCTGGATCGTGTGTTCTGCACTGTCCCACCCTCTCCTGGGCAGTTCAGATACTAAAGGTCCATTACCCCTGTAAAGGCTCAATGTACAACAGTTTGCTACTTTAAACGGAGTTGTCAAACAGTTCAGTTTAAACACAGCACTGGGTTAATTTTGATTAAAGAATAAAGCAAGTTTATTTAACTACAAAGAGAGAGCTGTGGAGTGAGTACAAGTACAAGGTATTACAGTCAGAAATGGTTACAAGAGAATTAAAGATAAAATGCTGCCTAGTAACTTAAACTAGACTTGGTTCGGGGTAAAACCCTTACCACAGGATCCCAACAACAGGGCTGACCAGATTCTCAAATCAGAATCTGCCCTCCAAGTCCAAAGGGCTGGGTCCTTTATCGTCTTAGGTGAAAGGGCAAGAGAGAGAGAGAGAGAGAGAAAGAATCCCAGGGCTGGTTTTGTCCCTCACTTGTATATTCCACTCACCCATGTTCCTGAAGGTTTCCCCTAGGGAAAGTTACTTCCAACTGAGACATGGAGTCTCATGGTGAAGGAGGTTCCATGTTGTTGCTAAACTGCAGATCAATCTGTTCCTGCCCCCTTCCTGCCAAACAACAGCCACTTGACAGGTGATGGCCAATCAGCTTTGATGACACCTGGCTAGAGGCGTCAGCTTGTCCTTTGTCTTTGAGGAACAGGTTTATCCTCTCCCCAGACTTGCCGGGTAAAGACATTTCAGTCATAATTTTAGTTTATGTTCATAACTATATAACTCCATATATAACTATATATAACTATAACTATAACTATATATAGTTATATATAATTTTCAAATGATACCTCACAAGGCATATTTTGTACAAAGATTATTACACTGGTGTGCAGGGTGTGACTACAGTGGTGCATTTAGTCACACTTACACTGTACTGCAGCACATCTCACACCGAGACCGCCTTGCAGTTTGGAACTAGTATAAGCCACGGCTGCAAGTCCAATCTCTTCTCCCTGTGCGTTGCCTTTAGAGTAAAGACAAATAATCCTGATTAAAGTCTGAAACCACAAGAACAGAGAGGCTGAAGGGAGAGGGCCTGGGCTCTGAAAATGTAGAGGGAGGGATCTGACCCTGCTTCAGCTGCTGTCCTTTCTGGGAGGTGCCTCCCAAGATCCTGTGGCTGCCCTACTGTCCTGCCTTTCATCCTGAGGCTTGCGGAGCAGTGGCCGGGCATTGCGCACGTGCCGGGCTGCTCTGCCTTGAGGAACCCTGTATGGAGCCGAGCGCTTCGTCCCTGCTAATCGCCCTGCTGTGGAATCAGGCTGCAGGATCAGCTCACCTGCCAGAAAGTTCTAATTTGTGCCATGGCCTCAAGGCCAGACAGCAGAGTCTCTGCTGCCACCCACATGACAGACTGCAAAGCCCCGTAGTCAGGGAGGTTTACAGCCATTTACAGATGGGCAAACTGAAGCACAGAGAGGGCAAGAGAGCACCTCGAGCTGACACTCTGAACCAGCTGCAGTGCCTGTGATAGCACCCAGGTCTGCTTCCTCCCAGTCCATTGCCCAACCGAATGCCGAAGGGGCTGGTGCTGCTACTCTGCTCTCCTGCCCCCCTTGAGGGACGGATGGCTCCCCAGCAGCAATAGCTCAGGAGAGCACAGGGACTGTGATGGCACCGGGTGTCAAGACAGGCTGTGGGGATGGAGAGGGCAGAGGCCAGGCACATGCTACTGCTTTGCTGCTGCCCCTGAAACGTGCCACAAGAAATGTCCCTTTCTCCATTCAGAAAGATCCCAGCCTCATTGCTGCAATTCGTGTCCGGCTGAAGCAGAGATTGCACTGGGGGCTGAGAGCCAAGAGAACCTTGTGTGTCCCTTCAGCTCTTCCTAGATAATCCAGCCTGTCCCCCACCTCCTCCAGCAGGGGCCGCAGGAACCCTTTGCCGTTGGCACTAGGAGCATAAATATCAGTGGTTTGAGCATTAGCTGGCTAAATCCAGGGTTGTGAGTTCAATCCTTGAGGGGGCCACTTAGGGGTCTGGGGCAAAATCAGCACTTGGTCCTGCTAGTGAAGGCAGGGGGCTGGACTCAATGACTTTTCAAGGTCCCTTCCAGCTCTATGAGATGGGATATCTCCCTTAATTTATATTTATAGCATAGCCTGAAGGAGGGATGGTCAGTTGCTAGGGTGATAATCTGGGGCTCAAATTCCTACTCTGGCACTGACTTCCTGGGCAACATTAGGTGAGTCACTTAATCTTGGGGTACCTTGATTCCCACCTGCGCAATGGATCCGCTCCTTCTCCCAGGGAGCTGTGTGGATAAATGTGGTGAAGATTCAGAGGCACTCAGATACTGTGAGGGGGGCCAGAGAAGGACTATAGATATGGAGTGGGAGCAGGAAACATTTTCTCTCTCACGTTTTTCCAAGGGAAACAATGGGGAGACATGAGATCACATAACACGAGGCCGATTTTGTGGCGTCTCATATTGACCTGGACTGTGAGATACAGACTGAATCTGGGATGCTCCTTCCCAGGCGCTTAGAAAGCAAAGCTGGTTTGGGAGGAGCTGGAAAGCTGGTGCCTTGATTTCCCCTTACAACAGACAATTTCTGGAGTAGCAAAGTTGCTGTCCCCAGCTGAGGCCATGTGCTTCACGGCTAATGTGCAGTGAAAACACCTCTGTCCAACAAGACCCTTGAATAACGCTAGTGCTGTGGATGGGGGCACTGGGAGAGTAGCTCAGCATGAGGCATTGGGGAGCACAGGCCATTGGCTACACAGAGGTGGGAGATCACTGTGTAGCTCCCCCCACTCCAGAACATGGACTCAGTGGTGAGGTTGCACCAGGCCTGCCCCAGAAACACCCCAGGGCCCTGCCCCTCTGTGCCAGGTGCATCAGGTGTGGGCAGGCAGGCTCAGCAAGGCAGGATCCAAGTGTGGAGGGGCTTAGTGTGGGGGGATCCAGGTGTGGGTTGAGAGGGTTCCGTGTGGGGCAATCTGGGTGCGGGTGGCTCAGTGGGGGATCTGGGTGTCGGGGGGATCTGGATGCACAGAGGCTTGCTGGGGGGTTCTGTGTGCAACAGTAATGGGCCTCAGCAGGGGTGTCCAGATGCTGGGGGAGTGGGACTCAGTTGGGTAGGGATCCAGGTCCAGCTAGTCAGGGCTTGGTAGGCTGGGGATCCGGGTGTGGGTGGCTCGTCGGGGTGCTCCAGATGTAGAGGGAGTGGGGCTCGTTGGGGGGTGGGGTCTGGATGCAGGGGGGTGAGTCTCAGTGGGAGGGTCTGGGTATGAGGGGATCTGGATGCACGGGAGTTGGGCAGATGGGGGAGCAGCTCCCTGTACAATGATCCCTCCCCCTGCAGCTGAGCGATGAGTGCAGGAAGTGTGGCAGGGGGAGTTTGCAGAACTTCCTACAGCTGGGGGAGAAATATAGGGATGGGTCTGACATGGCCTTGGATGCTGTGCAGGGGAAGAGGAAGTCTGTCCTCCCCAGTCCAGCCAGGACTAGTAGCTGAGCCCGGCGCAGGGTAGGAGCCACCAGCCAGGTATTCCCTAGTCCCACCCCCTGCCTCACAGTGATTTCCTCTCTGCTGGCTGCCCTGTGCACATACCACTGGGGAGGGTCACATGACTGCTGTTGTGGCTTCCCTTTGCTTCCCCGTCAGAAAGTCATTTTTCTGCAGGGAAGCAAAGAAATCTGCAGGGGACATAAATTCTGTGCATGTGTAGTGGCGGAAAATTCCCCCAGGAGTAACAGTTAGAACCTCGTACAAACAAGACCAAGCCTGGGGAGACAGACTGCACAGAGTGCAGGAGGGAGGAGGTGGCTGCAGTGCAGAGGCATGCCTTGTGTGAAAACTTGGAAGGTCTCTGAAGCACAGAGTTGCTGATTTCTTGGGGACACATTCTGGTGCAAATACAAAACAAGCAGCTCTCATCGGCCTTGTCTATGCTAGGGAAATGCACCATGTTAGCACGACGTGCTTAAACCGGCCTGATGTTAAACCTGACTTTATCCCTGGATGACATGCTTAGAAACACGTTAGCCCAAGGAGTTTGGACTCCAAATACAAATGGGAACACAATGGCCCCACTGCACAAAGGCTCCTGTCCCCTTCACCCAAAAATGCAGCTTCCTGGTGACTGTGCTGTATTGAAAACTGTGTAAAAATTACAAACTGTCACTTTAATTCTTAAGGGTTTCCTGGTCCTGCTTGCAGGCTAGGGGCTCTGTAGGGAAGCATGTGTCTTTCAGCACTGCTGCAGTCAGTCTGCAAAGAGCCAGCCTAGAGTAAGGTGGGGTGAGTTGTGCTGCTCTGTTTTGGGGAGCCGCCTGCTTTGTCTCTCTCTGGTTCTTGTGTGTTAAGGTTCTGGATTCTAAGAAATAATGTAGTTCAGGTTAGTTCTGACTGAACTGGTCCGTCCATCACAAAGGGCTTTAAAACTGAGTCTTGAGTGTCCCATTGGTGACCCAGCCAGCTGCGCACAGAAGGGGGTATGGCTATGAGGGCAGAGGCAGGAGGGGCAAGGAATGGGGCTCTTGATTCTGCAAAGTCCTGCAGAATCACTGCAGCTGGCATCCATGGAGGGGCCTAGTTGAAAAGGCCGCAGAGCTAAGCAATAGCAATTGTCAACAACCACAGCAACAGCAGTGAAGGGCCAGACCCAAAGGACCTGGTGTCACACTCAGGAGACAAAACTACTTAAACTCGGGTGAGTGTCCCCTGTGCCAGCACGCTGCTTGGCATGAGGGACAGCCCCAGCCCTGATGACGCATATTACTGCTGCCAGGCAGCTCTGCATTCTATCACTGGCATAAGATCCTCTATAGTGGATGGAGGGTTGCTCCGTTCCGCCCCACCCCATCCCAGTCCCCAGCATGCCTTGCTCCCCCAACATGTCCCCACGGCTGGGAGGACGGGTGGATGCACAGGGCCGGTTGTGGTTCCCCTCTAATAGAAACATTCTCTCCTGGGCATTTGTAACTGGATTAGTGCCCCATGGATTAGGGCCTCTTTGCACCATGATGGCACTAAGGGGCTGTGACTCAGTTGGAGAATCTGTCCCAGTAATTGTGGAATAAGAGTGTGACGGGTTGGATCACAGAAACCCCCTTGGGAATTGCCAACTGATGTGCCAAAACTACTTCTGCCCCTGCTTTCCCTGCCAGCCTGGGAATCCAGCTCCCTGTCTTGCTGAGCCAGACACACCAGTCTGCTCCAACACAGACCCAGTGTCTGAACCAAATGCCCCAAAGTTGCAGACTTAACTGAAAGCAGCTTACAGAAGTGTTCCTGTCTTTAACACTCAGATGCCCAACTCCCAATGGGGTCCAAACCCCAAATAAATCCGTTTTACCCTGTATACGGCTTATACAGGGTAAACTCATAAATTGTTCACCCTCTATAACACTGATAGAGAGATAAGCACAGCTGTTTCCCCCCCCCCCCTTATACATACTCTGGGTTAATTAATAAGTAAAAAGTGATTTTATTAAATACAGAAAGTAGAATTTAAGTGGTTCCAAGTAGTAGCAGACAGAACAAAGTGAATTACCAAGCAAAATAAAATAGAACATGCAAGTCTAAGCCTAGTACAGTAATCAAACTGAATACAGATAAAATCTCTCCCTCAGAGATGTTTCAGTAAGTTTCTTTCACAGACTGGACACCTTCCTAGTCTGAGCACAATCCTTTCCCCTGGTACAGCCCTTGTTCCAGCTCAGGTGATAGCTAGGGGATTTCTCATGATGACCGCCCTTTTTGTTCTGTTCCACCCACTTATATATCTTTTGCATAAGGCGGGAATCCTTTGTCCCTCTGGGTTCCCACCCCTCCTTCTCAATGGAAATGCACCAGGTTAAAGATGGATTCCAGTTCGGTTGACATGATCACATGTCACTGTAAGACGTCATTACCCACTTGCCAACACACGTATACAGGAAGACTTACAAGTAAAACAGAGCCATTTACAGTCAATTGTCCTGGTCAATGGGAGCCATCAAGATTCCAAACCACCAATAATGGCCCACACTTTGCATAATTACAATAGGCCCTCAGAGTTATATTTCATATTTCTAGTTTCAGCTACAAGAATGATACATTCATACAAATAGGATGACCACACTCAGTATATTATAAGCTTTGTAATGATACCTTACAAGAGACCTTTTGCATGAAGCATATTTTAGTTACATTATATTCACACTCATCAGCATACTTTCATAAAATCATATAGAGTGCAACATCACAAAGAGGATGGCAAAAATATTCCTATTTGCTAGAGCTAATCAAATAGCAAAATCCACTGGAAATTGATTAATGTTATTGATTGATTGGCTTCCACCCTATGCACCTTTGTGCCGCAGAGCTCAGTTCAGTCAATGAAGATGGGGAGAATCCATACTGCCCATCTGGCTGCCATTCATTCATCTCTGGAGCTTGCTGCCTGGCTTTTACCAACTGCCTGGCTTTTTACCAGCAATGTCACCTGGTTTGTCAGCTGGGCCATGGCAGCTTGTCCCTTTGTGGACTGCAGAAGCTCTGGAGTTCCTCTGATGAGCTGCCCATCCATGTATCTCCGGTACATCTGTTTGTCACACATCTTGAACTGGTGGTACAGATTTGAGGAAATGAGATCAAGATAAATGCTTGTTGGGCTGAATAAAATATGTTGTCCCTGAAGAGGAGTCACCGTTGGGCTGGGTTTGCAACATGATCAAATGAAATGAGATTGTCATAGGGCTCCGATGGAACTGCCCACAATCTGTTTTTAGACAGATCTATTTCCCCAAAGAGAACAGCTCGGAAGGAGGCTGGCAAGGGAAACTAAAAAGAAGGAAGATGATGTCTGCACTCCGCAGTTACACAGCTCAGTTAGCAGGGCTTGAGTGGCAGGCACTTTACACTTTGTTATCCGAGTTTACAAAATGCTTTTGACAGTATAAAATTGGTGTTAAAAACTGCAGGTCTGAGACTCCCAGGTGTCTGGTGATAAGGTCAGGGTAAGTGACATTCACCCAGGACATGCTGATTTTCAAGCTGCTTGCAGAAGGAAGGCAGCTGGAGTCACAGAAAGGGAGAATACACTCCCCAGCAATGTTTCTGGAGAAACACAGGGACCAGGGAATTGTGCAGAGTAGGGAAAACGGGCTAAAAGTGGTGATGATAGGTACTGAGGGTATGGGACATTTCTGCCGCCCCAAGCAAAAAAAAAAAAAAAAAAGCCGCGATTGGCAGCGGCAGTTTGGCGGCAGGCCCTTCGCTCCTAGAGGGTGTGAAGGACCTGCCGCCCCCGAATTGCCACACATGCCGCCCCTCTCCCTTGGCCACCCCAAGCACCTGCTTGTTAAGCTGGTGCCTGGAGCCGGCCCTGCTAGCAGGCCAGACTGGTGTGAGTTATAGAGGTGTAAAAGTGGGCTAACCCACTCATGTCACCGGAGTTATACCACTGGGACCATAAGAGTAGAATTTAGCAGCTGTGCAAAGGAGGGTAGGATTTTGCTCTGTCTGTACTGAAGGCATCTAGGAAATTGTGTATAAATAGAGATGGCTGAAAAACTTTAGCCAGAACTGTCTCAAGGAAATCAAAACATTTCTCAGGAACTTACTGATTTTGACAAAAATGGATGGGAAAAAGTTGAAGCAAACTCTTTCAGTTTGATAATGTCAAACTGTTGTTTCAATAAAGTAAAAAAAGATTTGTTTTGACTTTATCAGTTCAATTAATTTCATGTAGATACATATTAAATATTAATGTGATTGTTCTAGGATCTATTATATTAACATTTAAGTTATACTACAGTTTTGACATTATTGAAATTAAACTTTTTTACCTCATCAAACAAAACAAGTGGACATTATCGAAACCAAATGTATTGATGGATCCAAATTGAACTTGTTTTTTTGAATTTTCATTCCGTGGGAAATTTCAAAATTTCAACTTTTTGTTCCAATTCCAAACCAAATGTGAAAATGTCGGCATTTCCTGTGGAATGGATATTGCATTTCCCAGCCAGCTCCATGTTCAATGTTCCGACCAGCTGAAAAATCCTGAAATCCATCACACGAACCCTGATGCTTCCCAAGGTAAGGTGTTGCCTACAGATATATTGGAGATTGCTGAGTTTCTGTTGCATTTATTGAGAACACCAAGCTCTCCCCATGGTGATAGCTCTGTTTCCATTTGGCCCCTTTCTTCTGCCCCAGCTGACCACAGTGCACACCCTGCTTTTCCCTCTGCCATAAATTACTGACTAGGCTTCAGTGCAGAAACAGTAATAAATCCTGTATAAACGATCATCAAAGTTTCTGTATATACCAACCACGAACATTCCAAAATCATGAGTCAAGCATGAAAAAATCACGAGATTGGATTAAAAAATCATGAGATTTTAATAAATAATGATGATACCTATTGCTTTTCATTAGTAGATCTCGGAGAACATTACAAAAGAGGTAATAACTGTTGGTTCTTGTTATTTGTCTCTGGTTTCTGACTCTTGGGGGTGTACTTGTGTCACATTTTCAACTCTAAGGTCTAGAAACTTTCTTTTGTTTTTAATGAAAACAGAGGGTCTCACCTAATCATATGACTTCGGCAGCTGGGGCTATAAGAAGAATACCAAATATTGTGAGACTTGTGATAAAATTGAGAGTTGGCAGCACTGTAGTTTGTTGTACGTTACATATTTCAGTGGACAGTTGAAAATATTATCATACTAGGAGCTATAGTAGATATTACCCTACATCTGTAAATCCTATAACGTGTTTGAACACTAGTAAATCATACAATGATAAATTAGTGTAACTGATTAGCATTATCTATTTATGTATTATTTACAATGACTTTACTGCCCTAAACTGGCACTACAGGTAATAGTAATGTGTGTTTCCTAGGTTATCTGGACTCTGCACATTTTCCTAATGTGCTCTAAAGAGAAGTCAGTTCCCTGCTCTATACACATATGGCAGGCCTGCACTGTATGTGCAGAAAAATGGGCCCCACTTTGTGATGCTGCGCAGCGGTGCCAAAACTTCTCCAAAAGTCACTGTGCAGACTCGTGTCTGACCTGTGGCCTGTGAACGTTAGTATTTTGTTTACTGCTTGGTAAGTGGGAATTTCCAAAGGACTCAGCGCTGACCTAACTCTGCTCCCAGTGAAGTCAGTGACAATGCTGAGTCAGGGGCCTTTGAGAAATCCCACCCGATATGTAGATGTTCGATAACAGTTTTTGACATCTCCCGGCACAGCTGGGTATTAGCGCAAGTAGTTAAAACCATAAACAGCTGGCAAAGCACAGTAGATGCAATGAAATTAAATGTGACACATCAGCCTTTGTTCAAAAGGTAGAGAACTCAAATGCTGAAATGTTCCACACCCTATAATTTTTAGGGCCTATATTACAAACATAAAAATATGATAGTCATATTTCTAGTTCAGAAGGAAAAGAGGGGTAGAAAACTGCACAGAAAGCAGGGCCGGCTCCAGGCACCAGCCAAGCAAGCTCGTGCTTGGGGCAGCAGATTCTACGGGGAGGCATTCCGCCCAATCCTAGGGCGGCACGGCCACTTTTTTTTTTTTTGGTTCGCCGATCCGGCCGCCCTGTAGGGTGCGGCGGCGCAGAGGAGGGGAGCGCCCTGCTGGGAGCGGGCTGCGCACACCATCTGCCCCAGTCGGTGCCAGGTCTGTAGCAAGCCCGGCAGGGCAGCCCGCGTCCTTCCCTCCCCGCCGACCGGAGCGGCGCGGAGCCCTCCCGGCAGGCAGCATGGCGGTTGGGGCCACGTGGCGAGTGCACCGCTGAAGCTCTGGCTGCCCCCTTCCTGTCTCTCCCCCTGCTCCCTCCCCCTCCCCCCCGCTGCCCGGGGCATGTCTGCAGCGCCGGGAGTCCCCCTGCACCCTGGCTCTGGATGCGCCGCAGGTTTCCCCCCCCCCCCCCCCCC
>NW_020664543.1:24518218-24519926 GCF_002925995.2 Terrapene triunguis
TTTTTGCTTGGGGCAGCAAAAAAGCCAGAGCCCTGACAGAAAGAAGGAGTCCAATCTGAGACTGCAGCAGCAATTTAACTCCCGGAATTTCCTGAGTTTTGATTGCTTGATTGCTCCAGTTGCATCATTATGGTTGTTTTCATTTTATGTCCCTGAGCTTTTGGAAATAAAGGCAGAAAGAAGAAAACTCGAATCTAGCAATCTGGCTGGAGGAACTTAGCAGTTTCCCTGCTGCTGATCGTAGCCACATTCAGTGGAAGTTTTCACAGCCCAGCTAAGCTTTAGTTTAATGGGGCAGCTAAACAAAGGCACTGTTAAGCATCCCACAGCACTGTGCATCAACAGCCGCCCCCGACCCCCCTGGGAAACAAAGCTCTACTGAGCGTGTGTAAAACTTCCCATTTTACTTGCTTGCAACTGTGAATTCTCAGCCAGTTTCCCTGATATTTACGTCTCCGTGAGCTTTACACACAAATCAGCTTCTCAGCTTCAGCCCTTTTGGAATTAGCTGAGCAGAAAAATTCTAATGAGAACATATGGGAAAAGTTGTTTTTCTTTAATTAAATATTTATTCATGTTTTAAAAAATAACAAGCCTGCATAAAGCATCCCTAGATCAGTGTCTGATGTGAGGAAGGCAGTGCTGCTTTGCAGTCAGAGGTAACAGGCCTCTCTTAGGGAACATTTCCTAAAGCCTTCTAATAGCATGCATTCAATTCTCCATCAATGGATTAACTCAGTGGAGTGGAAGCACCCGTAGTGTGTGATACTAGACAAACAAGACAGGCAGTTACTAACCCTGGGCAATAGTCTGATATCCTTGCTCTCAATGAGTGATAGCAATGATTTCAGGGGGATTGCTGGTGGAGTAAAGCACTACCCACTCTGACTTAACTGGACTTAAGCACCTGCTTAAGCACTGTCCTGAATAGGGATGGGCATAAACTTTCCTGTTTTGGTACCTCACGTAGGGCTCAATCTTGCATGGCGCTGGCTGAGCCCTCTGTCCCTGTCCCAATACAGCACTTAAGCACAGGATTAACAAGCACATGAGTAGCCCTACTGACTTCACTAACTTCAAGTTAAGCATTTGCTTAAGTGCTTTGATGGAGCAGGGCTAGAGAACTCAGCCCACTGCTGGCTCAAGCCCATATTGAACACGTAACGGATACAATGGACGGACATAAAGGCAAGGCACCCAGTACTGGGTAGCAAGTAAAATAAATCAGCTAACAGGGGGGAAATAAAACAAAATTCACCCTGCAGGAGCATTTATTGTGCCTAGAAATTAGCAGAGGGTGGCATGATGTGACGAGAAGTCCTAATTCTTGTTCAAATGCCTTCAGGCTGGCTGTAACCTCACTGACAAATAAGGAGCAAGTGTATTTTTCTCTCACTTGCAAAGTTCAAAAAGGTCAAATAAAGATTGATCACACTTAAAAGCAATCTGTTTTAGGCTGGGGCCAAGGTTGGAACAATTCTGCCCAAATTCTACTCTATGTTGGTTCATAAACTCCCTTGATCACTGTAGTATGAGTACCTTCCAGTCATGCATCAAGTGACTTAAGTAACAACTGTCACAAGCAACTGAGAAAGGAGGCATTGGAATCCAAGCTGGAACTCAGCCTTGTGCCCTTCGCAGGGCCGGCTCTGGCTTTTTCGCCGCCCCAGGCGAAAAAGCCTCCGGCCGCCCCCCCCCCCCGTGGGGG
>NW_020664543.1:24520026-24535063 GCF_002925995.2 Terrapene triunguis
CCCCCCCCCCGGCGGCCAGAGCGCAGGGGGCAGGGCGCCGGGGGGGAGGGCGGCCGGAGCCCTGGGGGGAGGGCGGCGAGCCCCGGCTGGGGCTCGGCTCTCCCGCCCCCGGCGGCCAGAGCACCGCGCCGCCGCCCCCCTCCAGGTGCCGCGCCAAGCACCAGCTTGGGTGCCTGGTGCCTGGAGCCGGCCCTGGCCCTTCGTTCCTTGCTGCCCGGTCTCGCTACTGTGCATTTCAGAATGTCCCCTGCTCTTGATTTTCTTATGAAGATCACCTTTGTTAAAGTTTTGTATCACAGAAACCCTGTGGCCCAAGGACTGGCAACATTCCCTTAACTCTCCAAGATGTGGGGAACATGCAGGCCGGACAGATTTCATTTTTAAGGAAGTTGCTGGGATTAGGTTTAACCTTGGACTTCTAATGAAAAGAGGAGTTAGAACCGTTTATCTATGGAGTTGCAACCAGGCACTGTAATTTACCTTATCTGTTAACATCACGTTGCAGCAGAGGTGATGGGATGTGCTGGAACCAGATATCACACTTATTGGGCCATGGGAACATTTGGGTGTGACCGGTTGGTTTTACTTGCTATAAAGAAAATAACCCCCGATAATAAAATGAATGCCGGTTGGAGTTTCCCTTCCCATAGTATGCAGTTTGGAGTCTTTCCCCACCATGTTAGAGGAAGGCATTGCATTGTCTATATTGTTTCTCTCTCTGGATGCTGGCCACCCATCCCCTCTCATGGCCTCCTCCTTCCCTTTCTGAGTCTCTTGAGGAATTTATTCTTGTTTACCCTAGAAAAAAGCAGGCCAGCTGAATGCCTGTTGTGGCCAGACCCAAATGCTCACAAACACCTACAGAGAGGCCTTGATTAATTTAAATTAGCTGAGATCCTCTCAGGGGACAGACCTGTCCATCAGCAAATGTTCCAAGGTGCTTCAGGGATTAAAAGCCCTTGAAACTTTAGCTGGCAAACGTGAATGCTTGCCAGTTGTTCTTGAGAGCCAAATTTCCTACTCGGCCTGGATTCAGAATCCTGCTTGCCTTAATCTTCAACAGGATCCCATCCTTGTCACCAAAAAACTGTTCCTGCTGGTTTATGTGATGAGGAATACACGGAGTCACAATATAGTCTTATTGGGGAGGCGAGGGGGTTGGGAACAGGAAAATGAAGGACGACTGCCCATTAGCATGGAAGCGGAGCCACAGGGACTAACCCCAGTGAATCTTTTTTTTTTTTCCAGATAACAACTCACAGCTACTCACAGCATTGCCCTTGATGAGCACTTTCACCCCCATAGAAACTACAGTGCCCCCTATGCATACATAACAGAGTTACAGCCAAAGCATAATATAGAATCTGGCCCGGAGGATCTCACCATAGTGCCCTTGTGGCTGGATTTTGCTACAATGCCTCACTTGCACACCTGCATTTCTGACCTTGAGCTCTGTGTGCTGCCCCTGCTTCTGTTATTGTCACTACACTAGCCATGGTCAAGGCTGCCCTCCTGTTGTTTTCTTGTGGGCAAGTCTTGTATCAGTTTTGTACTGCTGTGGATCTTCTCAAGTCCGACATTCTTAAAAGGGGTTTGATGTTTAACATTGACACAATTGGGAAATATTTTCTCTGTATGATTTTTCCTCTAGCTGCAAATTTTTTAGTGCTGGTTGATGCAGAATATGTGAGCCTTATACTTTACCCTGAGCAAACACTTCCAATAAACTTTATTCTTTGCTGTTCAGTGGTGCAGGGGCCACAGGCACTGAGAAGGTGGCCCTGTGGCTTAGGCAGTTTACTCTCGCCCAGGAGAAGTGTGACCTATTCCCGCCTCTGCCACAGCGTTCTGTGTGATGCTGGGCAGGTCAAGTCATCCACACTTTTCACAGGTGTTATTCTCATTTTCTGGGGCCCAGATTAAGAGACCTGTACCAGGATTTTCCAAAGTGCTGAGCACTCATAACTTCAATGCAGGCAATGGATGGGAGTTGTGGATTCTCAATATCTTCACCGGTAAGATGTGGTCTGGAGTAATGAGCATTGGGCTGACTATCAGGGGGCCTGCTGGTCTAATCCTGGGTGTGCTATGAAGAGGCCTTAGGCAAATGACGTCACCTTTATTCATTGCCTTTCCTACATGTAGCATGGGGATAATTATACTTATCCTATGTACCTCACAGGATTGTGAGGATTAATTAGTTAATGTCTGAACTGTGCTTTGTGCAGATAAAGAGCTATTAAAAAATCTAAGTGCTCTGAAAAATCAGGCTCTAGAGGTCTTATGTTGAGTACTCAACAATAATAAGGACTTTTGCAAATTTTGGCCTTAATCGCTCTGTGGCTCCATTGCCCATTTAAAATATGGGGATAGTAATACCTTCCTAACACAGAGGGGAGTTGTGTAGATAAACTTGTGTATGCGTGTGAGACTCAGGTACCACAGTGAAGAGAGTCAAAGAAAATCTCATGAGAAATTTAACAATTCCATATTCAGTGCAGGGTTTGGATGGTGTGAAATAAAGTATGGGCCATATATTGATTAATGAGGCTAAAACAAAATGTTGAATAGCTGCCCCGTTCCCGGAGTTTCCTGTGCAATGAATGAGGCAGCAGTCCTGTTGAAAAAATAGCATGTGATAATGGCATTAAAGGCTGTCATAATGCATACGTAAAAGGGGTTTGAATTAAGGTTGTATGAGCAACTTAAATCTGCCATTTCCTAACTTTTAAGAGATTGTCATTGCAATTTTGCTAATATTCTTTTAATGCATTTTTTGTATTTTTCACTGTATATTGTTACATATGGTATAAGCATTCTGTAAAACAAGTGATGCAGGATGAAGGTGTAACAGCCCAGCTGTCCTGCTCCTGATTGCCTCGCCGTGATTAGGATTTGAAGGTGTGATGTTCGAACATATTGGCTAATCCACCCTAACCAACACGTTGGAAAGCTCTAGTGTAGCTTAGGCAATGTGAATTTTAACACATGCTTAACTGATCAAGTTAAACCCTAGGCTTCCTCTTGGGCTTTAACTTGATGTAGCGAAGCGACTACTCACCGGCGCGGCGCCGCCTGCTGGTCGTCCTGGGAATGAGCTCTCCAGCTCCAAAGCGCCCTCTGTTGGCCGATGTCCCGCCTGCCTTAGGCCCCGTGTCCCTCCTGGACCCCTTACCTCAGGGGTCTGTCCTCTGCAGTACCCCCGCAGTTTCTGGGTCTCCCCACCCAGGGGAACCCCCAACTCTCTATCCCCACCTTGCCTCAGTGACTACTGCCAGTCATCATCTAGCCCCCACTCACTGGGGCAGACTGCAGTCTGTAAACCACTCATCATCGGCAAGGGGGGTTAGGACCCGCTGCCTTTGCCTAACCCTGGGCTGTACTTCTGCCACCCTAGTACCTGCTTTAGGCCTTCACCAAGGCCTGCAGCCTGGGGAGTTGCCAGGCTGGAGCTCCCTCGCCCCTCTTGCCTTTCCCCAGTCCTGCTCAGCCTCAGGTACCTTGCTCAGCTCCCAGGCAGGCTGGTCCTTCTCTCTCTAGCAAGAGAGAGACTCTCTCAGCAGCTGCCTCACAGCCCTTTTTATAGGGCCCGGCGTGGCCTGATTGGGATGTGGCCCCAGCCGTGGCTGCTTCCCCAATCAGCCTAACTCTATTGGCTCCCCGGTGCAGCCCTTTCCCAGGGCTGTTTTAACCCCTTCAGGGCCGGAGCGAGCTAACTGCCCCGCTACACTTGACAAACTAACACATGTTCAAGGCAGCATGCCTTGTCCATGCTAGATGTTTCACATGTCGGCTTGTTATTCTACTCTGGGTAAGGCCTTGTTTAACAAAGTCTTCCTTGCTTCCTGGTCTGCAGCATTTATTTAAGCCCTAAACTGCATAATAGCAACAACAAAATAAGACACACCATGAACTTCTCTGCCTAGTGACTCAGACGAGGTGTTTCTGTTACAGTCCTTGGACATCAGTAATTTTTAAGAAAGAGATATATGAATGGCCTAAGTCATGAAAAATCACCCCTCTCTATCTGGAGCAGAGTCCTTAATGCAAGATCTCTTAATGCTTCACCTGCCAAGAAAACTCACTGCTGGACTTAATAAATCCACTGCAGTAGAGACAGAGAGAATAGATTTTCTATCCAGGGCCCAGGGTTCCTTGCCCTGAATTCCAAAATACAAATGCACATTGTTACAATAGGGTGGGTAAAAATATTATTACTGGGTTATACCAGTGCAGATAAGTAGATGTTATACTTTTCAGCCGTGGCTCTTCTTTCTGATCTTCTGAGGCTGCTTTGCTTTCTGTCCCTAACTCTTAGTTTAATTCCTCTTCAAGGCAGCTTTCTTACACTTAAGCACTGTGGAATCTTAGCACTTGAAGGGAATTCACTATCAGTCTATGCTGGTGCCAAACAGCTGTCTTGTCATAAACCACTCGTTAATTTTTTCTCTGAATCTTCGATAAAAATTGGGTGATGGGAGGATGTGGAAATTACTGGAAAGAGCAGATCATCAGGAAAGGAGATAGGTGGGAAAACAAGGAAGCGAAAGCTGTTTCATAGGTGGATTGAGTCTGTTTAGTGTATCTCTCTCTCCCCACTGGACTAACGATTCCAGAGGAGTTACCTGCATTAAATGCTATAAAATGAACATAAAAATATTGTGTAACTTACAGAAACATCGTATATCTGTAGGATACTTGAGATATATTAAAATATTTTAGTACTCTGCTTTTTATAAGGAACTTATTAGCAAAGACAGACCAGAAAATTTACTCTTCTCTCTGCAGAATCTATTTTTTCCATTGCAGAACAAAATTAATCCATTTTTACTAACAATAAACACGTGGGAAGAATTAACTGCATAACCATGCCCTAGAGTAAAGAGAGACAAACATTCTCCAAAGAAAGGTTGACTGCCTGCACAGGAATATCTCTCTTCAATGGAAAGTACAATGAGGCCTCTTTGGGGGCTATTTAAAGTTTTCTTCATCAATTACCAGAGGTTCAAGACCTTGAATCAGAAGACTCAATGAGTGATTTATGCTGCAAATTAGAACTGTCAGTCCCAGCCCTTGGAAGAAGAGCTCCTTTCTAAGTTCAGATCAATACATCAGTAGCTGAGAAGATCCTCTTCTGTCAAGAATCGGGATGAAAGGCTGTCAGACACCTTCAGATCCCAGAAAGCTGACTGAAATGTTCTGATCTGAGTTGCTTATTAAGGGCTCCATCCTTAATGCTGAGGACCCTCAGTTCCTACTGGGCCTAATCCTGAGAGGTACTGAGCATCTGCAATGTCCACTGATGTCAGCAGGCGTTGCAGGTACTCCATCGCGCTCAGAATTTGGTCCAGTTACTTCCACGGGATTAAGGGTGCTCAGGCACCTGACCGAGGAGTTGCTCAGTCCTTGGCAGGGTGAGGCCCTCAAACACTGACGTGTCCTGTAAGATGGCAATGGATGATTTTATGAGGCATTTGAAAGGGGACTCGCCTATTTTTAAATCACTTGTTTGTCACCAACCAGACCAGCCAAGTCTTTCCCAAAAGTCACTTGTACCCTGTCCAAAACTGGGGGAACCAGTGATTTGAATGGTTTAGAAGGCTTTACCCTTCTCCTTCTGAAGTACAGCTGTGAATTCCTCAGCCGGGGGAGTTCAGAGGAGCACCCAGCCCATGGATGTCTCTCTGAAGTCTCTTTCCCAACTCAGCATTTCCTTTTGAAGCCCAGCTCCACAAACTTCCCAAACCTCCACTCCCCAGCAAAGTCCCAGTCTCCCTCTGCCTGGCCACAGGGATCCTTCAGGGTGGTTCCTCCAGCATGTGTGGGGAGAGGAGAGAGTGGGGAAGGAGGAGGGAAAGGGGGGGACGAGGTGAGGGGAGGTTAAGGTGCTGGCTCGCTGGACTCTAGACCCAGCTGCTACAACAGCAAGGATGCTGTGTTCATTTCCTCTGCAGAAAAGACTCCCGTCCGCACTTCCCCTGTAAGGTAACCCAGGCTCGGGCGTGGCTGAGCTAGCCACTAGCAGGGGAGAGCTGCTAGAATGCTGCACCCGCACGTGCTTGGGAGCTGTAATGTGTGCAAATGACAGCTCCACCCAGGCATAGCCGGCAAAGACCATGCATCCATCTAGTCTGATAGCCTGCCTCCAGCACTGGCCCTTACTTGGTGTCTCTCCTTGCACAGACAGCCTCCCCACCTTGGCAGCCTCTCCCCCTCCCCCACATTGACACTGCCCCCCTCCCCAAACCGAGACTGCTGAGCGATAGCAGGATGCGCCCTCCTGTGTGCTAAGTCTTGTTTCCTGGGGCAGCAGTTACTGGCTTTATGACTCGGCCTCTTGTTTAATCTCTTGGGCTGCTGCATTTGGCTCTATTCTAATTACATGAATTTGCTTCCTTTGCAAAGACGTGAAAAGTCCTTAAAAGCTCCTGTCTGTCCACATGGCTTCTCCTGGGTTTTGAAGTAGCTCAGAGCACAGTGTTTTTTAGGGCTCTCTGGCTGTCTAGCAACCCCCACTCTAGCCATTTAGTCTTGCTCTCTCTCACTTAGTTATTGTTAGTTAATGTCTGCTCCAGCTGTGCCCAGAGAATTCATATTGTTAGCTGACAGTCAAGAACGCTGTTAATCTTTCATTTCCTTAATGGAGCATCCCAGTAACTAGACGTGAGCTCAGTGCTCATCTCTAGGGCTGTACATCCATCCACTAGACATCATCCCTCTGCTGAGCCAGCATTTCACCATGAACATCAGCACAGTAAAGCTGGACAGGTGCAGGAAGCTCTCCCATCTTTATTAAAGTAGTTTATTTCTTTTAAGTGGGTTCGGCACGGCGTCCAAGAGAGTGAAACTGAGGCCAGTATTGCATTCAGATACCTGAGCAGCCCAGACATATTGGGTACAGCTGCACTGCAATTAAACACCTGCAGCTGGACCAGGTCAGCTGACTCAGGTTCGAGGGGCTCAGGCTGCAGGGCTGTAAAACTGCAGTGTAGACGTTCAGCTCGGGCTAGAGCCCAGGCTCTGGGACCCCCACAATGGGAGAGGGTCTGTCTATCCTTCAATGCAAGCCCAGGGTTAGTAGAATTAGAGTCAGCAGACCCAGCGTTTGTTAACCTAGGGCGTGAGCATCTACACTCACTTGTAACCCCAGTTTAGGAAGTGTTGGACCCTGGATCTCAACCTGGGGCTCCAGCATCTGTATTGCATTATTCAAGCCCAAGTTTAACCACCCATGCCCCAAACTCCCTAGCACCCGCCCAAAATGTAGTCACTCTAGCCCTTTGTTCATGGTGCAGTGAGGAAAAACTTGACTGTCCAGACAACAAAGAAAGTCAGACCGGGGGATTATGGGATACTTTTGGAGGACTTCCAGAGCACCATTCCAGTGGGGCTGCATCTACATTGCACAGCAGTAGTGCTTGAACTACACCAAAAAAATTAAAATTTCTGCGCACGATATTTTAAAATTCTGCAAAATTCTGCATATTTTATTTGTCAAAATAACACAATAAAATCACACCATTTTCAATTATTTTGGTCATTTACTTCAACGTACTTTGAAATAAATGACTAAAATAATTGAAAATGGTGTGATTATATCGTTATTGTGTTTCTGTGTTATTTTGATAATTTAAATATGCAGAACTTTGCAGAATTTTAATTTTTTTTAAAAAAATTGTGCAAAATTCCCTCAAGAGTATCAGGGTTCTGTGTGACACAATCTTTGTGTGGGCAGCTCAGTGTGGGGTCTGGGTGCAGAGGGGAATGGGACTCTGCAGGGGAGTCCAGGTGAAGGAGGTTAGGGCTCAGAAGGGGCTGGGGCTCGGTGGGGTGGGAGGTCAGAGTGCAGCTGGTTGGGGCTCAATGGGATAGGGGTCTGGGTGTGGGGGGTTCCTGATGCAGGGGATGAGGCTCCGTGGGGTGGAGATTTGGGGGGCTCAGGGTGTGCAGGTGGGGGGAGTGGTCACTGTACAGGGAGCTGCTCCCCCTGTTCGCCCAACTGCATGCATCCAGACCCCCCTGCATCCAACCTCCCCACTGAGCCTCATCACCCCCTGCACCTGGAACCCCCACCCTGAGCCTCACCACTCACCCACACACCCAGACCCCCATGCAAAGGCTCCACCCCTGTAGTGCAGAGCTCCCTGCAGCCAGGGGAAGTTTTTGGGGCTTGATCCGACCCAACCCCAGCTGCTGCTCCATTCAGAGAAGAGGGAGGAGGAACTCTCCCTCCGTTCTCCTCCCCCTGCCCAGATGGGACTAATGTCCCTGGGCGGACGGAGCATCATAAGAACATAAAAACGGCCATACTGGGTCAGATCAAAGGTCCATCTAGCCCAGTATCCTGTCTTCCGACAGTGGCCAATGCCGGGTGCCCCAGAGGGAATGAACAGAACAGATAATCATCAAGTGATCGATTCCCTGGTGCTCATTCCCAGCTTCTGGCAAACAGAGGCTAGGGACACCATCCCTGCCCATCCTGGCTAATAGCCATCGATGGACGTATCCTCCATGAATTTATCTAGTACTTTTTTGAATCCTGTTATAGTATTGGCCTTCACAACATCCTCTGGCAAAGGGTTCCCCAGGTTGACTGTGCGTTGTGTGAAGCAATACTTCCTTTTGTTTGTTTTAAACCTGCTGCCTATTAATTTCATTAGGTGACCCCTAGCTCTTGTGTTATGAAAAGGAGTAAATAACACTTCCTTATTTACTTTCTCTACACCAGTCATGATTTTATAGACTTCTATCATATCCCCCCTTAGTCATCTCTTTTCCAAGCTGAAAAGTCCCAGTCTCACTAATATCTCCTCATATGGCAGCCGTTCTATACCCCTAATCATTTTTGTTGCCCTTTTCTGAACCCTTTCCAATTCCAATATTTTTTTTAAATGGGGCAACCACATCTGCACGCAGTATTCAAGAAGTGGGTGTACCATGGATTTATATAGGGGCAATATGATATTTTCTGTCTTATTATCTATCCCTTTCTTAATGATTCCCAACATGCTGTTCGCTTTTTTGACTGCTGCTGCATATTGACCGCCCTCCCCTCAGTGATTTACCTCTCCACCCAGCTGCCGGAACAGATGCATCTGAGCTACCGGGGAGAGGTGAGTGAGTACTGGTGCCGCTTCTCTTTACTTCCCCACAGAAATCATTTTCTGCAAGGAAACAAAGAAAATCTGCAGGGGGGCATTTTTCTGCCGCACCACAGTGGTGCAGAACTTCCCCAGGTGTATTGAACACTGGGTCCCACCTTGTCTCAGGCTCAGACCCTCCACCCAGGTCTGAGCCCTGAGTTATGTGATTTGTGTGTAGATAGAAGGGGGGTTAGGCTTGTGCCTGGGCTTACATTGCAGTGGAAAGGAAGCTAGTTCAGTGTCTCCCCGCCACTAACTATTCTAGGTCCAAGCTCCAAACTAGTAGCTACACAGAAGTGAACATGGCTGTAAAATGACCCCAGAGCGTGAGTCACACTAGGGTTCAGAAGAGAAAAAAAATGACCAATGAGGAGACTTGAGGTGGAAGGGGCATTTGGGCAGAATGATTTAATGCAAAGAGGAATAAACACCTGGGGTGAAGTCCTGGCTCATTAAGGACTATTGACTTCAGTGAAGCCAGGATTTCACCCATGGGTAAGTTCCCAGAGTAGGTGACTGCATTGTAGTGTTCTTCATGGACTCTGCAGGAGAGGGCAGTCTCTGCTGCTTCTCTCTTGGCACATTTTAGATATGAAAGTTTTGTTGACTACACTTTTAAATGTGGGTTTTTCATATACGAAACTGTATCCAACCTCCATTCGTAAACCATTATCCATTTGCTGCTGTGGAGTAAATGGAACCAGTTGTGAATACAGGTAACAGCTAGATCGGTGTGTAACCCACACACCTCCTGAGTGTGGTGCTCTGTCCCCTCTAGTGAGTCTGCTCTACACCTTTAGCTAAGGGCCATGTGGCTTTTAGAGCATGCGGTAGAAGCTCATGCACTAAGCTTCAGAGGTCCCAGGTTCCATCCCACCCGCCAACGATTGGGGTCTGTTGGTGTTACAATTGCTCTGATGTCTAAATTAGCCCAAGCAGGAGCTGATCTCTTAGATTCTGATTTTGCAAACTGATCCTCCATCAGTGCACAACCCAGAGGAGCTCAGAGCAGGTGTCGGGGTCCCCTGCACAGCACAGCTGCAGAATGGAGGCCTAACTGTGGAAGTGCTGATGTTCTCCAGTGAGGAGACAGGAGTGGGGTGGGGAAGTTTGTAAAGACACATTTCAAAGAAGGGTCATTTTAAAATGCACCAGGCTCGATGTGGATTTACTTGCAACTTAAAAAAAAAAAATGAACACAACCAGCAAAGTAATTGGTTTGAGATTGAGACTGGTGCTCAGCCTGAGGCAATCCGAAGGGCTGCTGAGAACCTACAACCACTCTTGAAGTCAATAACAGTTGCAAGTGCTGAGCAGGGGTCTGACCCAAAGCCCGTTGAAGTCAGGCCCCATGTGCTCCTCCCCTTGCAAGATCAGGCCTAAAAGGATTTAACTCCACTTTCTCTACAGAACTCAATACACACCTCTGCATGGATTTGTCAGAAATCACATCTGACTGAATTGTATGGCCCAGATGGTGGATTTTTCGCTTTTAAGGAGCTCGGTCTGTTTAGTTTATCCAAGAAAAGTCACAGAAGTCCCGACGTGGGGAAGAGATTTCTGATTGGGGAAAGCTCTTTAATCTAGTAGGAAAAGGTAGAATGAGATTCAGTTGTTGGAAGCTGAAGCTAGACAGATCCAGATTAGAAATAAGGTGCAATTTTTTGAACAGTGAGGGTGACTAACCAACTTACCTAGAGATGGGATGGCTTCTCCATCACTTGAAATCTTTTAAGACTGGGTATCTTTGTAAAAGATCTGCTCTAGCTCAGACAAGAGTGATGGGCTTAATGCAGAAATTGCTGGGGAAGGTCTCTGGCCTGTCTTATACAGCAGGTCAGACCAGCTTATCACAATGCTCTGTGGTCTAGGTCCTTCTGGCCTTGGAATCTGCGAACCGGTGAAAGCCATCTAGGCTTTTTGTGAGATTCCAGAACGTTTAGTGTGTTTTATTTTATATTTTTGATTATCACACATCTGCCACTTCCTGTCGTCTGTCAGGATCTGATGGGATGAACAGAAATGCTGTAGGGAAAACTATTCTTGCAGCATTTCCGAACCCACAGAAATCCATCAGCACTGGAGGGTCTCAGGAGAATGATGCATTTGAGGAGATTTCCAGGCCATTGGCTCACTCTAAAAGGTTTGGCGAGGTTCAGAATATTTGGATGCTTGTCTGAATCGAACCTCCACACTTTTAAGGCTTGTTTGCCACTTGCTGAAGGTTGGGTTAATATTCTTGGTCTCCTTGATGGAATCTCAGTTGAGTTAGGTATCTGGTATGTCACCACCTAAATAAATCACCTCTGACCACGTAATCTGTCTGCAGCAAGAAATTCTGCATTTTAAAACAGCAGGATTAGACTCCCCAATAAGATGATATATCTGATGGTGATGATTCAACCTAAGCATGTTCGTTACTTATTAAGGGCTTGCCTGGAAACGTATGCAAACATATGGTAGGGATTAGTGGCTACTTGCCTAGTGCTATGCTGCTGTTTATTACAGTGGGAAAGAGGGAAAGATGCTTTGCAGTTCATAGAGGAGTTCTATTACTATATTAGTAGTAGTAGTAGTAGTGGTGGTGGTGGTGGTGGTGGTGATACTGCTGTTAATCCTTTTTTGTCTCTTTGCAGCAAAATGTGTTTAGTACTGAATGCAAAGAAGCCTGTGGTCATTCTCATCTCTTGTAGGAGGGAGCTCTGTTGTCTAGGTCCAGCTCCTATGAAAACTCTGCCTCCGGCACATATGAGTCTTGCTGGTTGCTGTCTTCATTGTTCCCAGGGAACGTAGCTGGTGACAGAGGGAACATCTGTTTCTCAGATAGCCAGGAACAATCCCAGATGAGGTTCTGAATGTCAGGACACAGACCAGGAACTCTATTCAGTGGGCATGGATCACTCTAGTGGATTCAGAGGGAGTTACTGGAACCCAGGATCTCTCAGGGTCTCACCCTGGATGTTGAAATCCATGTCATGGTTTATTCCTGCTTAGAAGTGCTTTTTACCTTGCAGACGTTCCATTCTGCAGGCTCAACTGAATGGAGGCAGTTTTCCATTATCATGTTCCTCTAGCATCTGGAATGTTAAGTGAATAACATGAAAGACTCTTCTGCTTTCTTAAGCATTTTCTTCTCTTTTCTTTAATCATGCCGAGATTTCCTGTGAATAATGTGAACTGTAATTATCATCTGCAGATCAGTGGATTCGCTGAGCTGTTTCTTAAAAGGATTTTTTTCTGTGAATTTCAGATGACCAAGAACAAAATTATAACCACCTGATACTAAACAGTGCAACCCAGACACCTACAAATGGTAAGAGAAAATGGCACGTATTGTAACTTTCCTCTGACAGCCAGTAACACTTACTGGCATTAAAATTATGTTTAATGTGAATAGAATAGTTCATATGTCAATGAATGATTTATTCTATTTGCATTAAATGTAGGACCATATTTCTAATAATGGATGCGTTTAAATATGGCCCAATCTCATAGCTTCAATTAAATACCAGCTTTGTGTTTCCTCCTGTCTGGAGGCTCTGTACTCATTTCCATGTCCACCATGTGCTGTCACAGATCCTGCTGCCTGGGACAGCACCAGAGAGGAGCCCCTCCCATACCCTCACCAGCAGGCAGATGGCACCACTTCACAATTGCTAAGATAGACTAGCAATGCATATTAAACACAGGGACACCAGGGCCCGAACCAACAGGCTGTTGGTATCACATGGGGGGGGGGGGGGCGAGATTGAGTTCAGAGCACTCCCAAACTGACCAGACCCTCAGGGCCCAGGGATGTGCAGAGACCTGCCCTTCTGTCACTGGCCAGTATCCCCTCTACTTTCTCTCTTCAGGCCCACAGGCTGGGAGCACTTCCAAGGCAGCACGCTCAGCCCCTAGAGTAGGGATGGCCTCACCTCGCTCTGCAGTGACCCAGCCTGGCCAGCACTGGAAGTGGTATTGATGGGAGTTCGTGGGCTGTTGGGGGGTGGGGGGGAGGGTGTCACTGTGATGTGCGGTCACTGAGGGAGCAGGGAAGAAATGGAGAGAAAGTGAGGGGATCCAGAAGGACTCTCTTTTCCCCACCCTGCACAAGGACGAGAGCCTGTTTCCATGCTTTGATCTTTGCTACCCTTCCAGCCATGTGAAAACTGGGCACTTCACCAGCTGTAGGAATGAAAGGGCAACAAACAGCAGTGATCACTCACTTTGTTCCTCTGCTGAGTCATCTCCACAACCCTAGTACTGATCCCTCTGTATATGGTCTGGGCAGCTTATCACCCCATGGCTGTATAAAACGTTCTGTCACCTCTCATATAGGCCTAGTGCTGCCCTTCCAGTGTATCTACGAAGCTTCCCTTGATTCAGTCTTCCATCAATCTGGACAGCCCTTCGAGGGCTGCCTTTGATAGCCTTTCCACAAGAATGCCCTCAGTGAGCCCTGGATTTCCTTTCTCTCTGCTGCCCGTGTCTTTGAGTACCTTTAGTAGCCCTTTCCTGTCCAAGCACTGTGTCCTCTTGGCCAAGTAAACTGGTGGTTTCTTCTCAGCTTCCTTCAGCAAACTGTCTCAGTGGCCAAAGTGCTTCTCTTGGAGAGACACAGCATCCTCAACCTCTACTCAGACTTCCTCTTTGAGTCAGAGCTTCCATGTGACTCCACTGTTCATAACCTGCATCATCCAAATGGTGCCCATGTCCATATATCCACCGCTCTGCCTGTCCATGCCAGGCCTCACTTCCACCTCTGCTGAAAACTCTTTTTGTTTATTCATCTCCTCTCACCTGGTCTGCTGCAGCTCCCTTCTCCCTCTGGCTTCCCAAGCCCCAGCTCCCCAGATTCCAGCATGTGCAGAATGCTGCTGCCTACATTCCCTCAATACAAAATATTCTAATCAAATCACACCCTGCTGACGCCCAGTTCACTTCACCATCCAGTTCAGAATTATCCTCCCTGTTTCCACATGCCTCCTTGGACTTGTTCCACCTGCTTCTCCTGCTCACTTTGCTCTCTCCTTCCTCGTCATCTCCCCGCTGGGGTTGTGAGAAACATCTGCTGTCTGAACCATCCCTCTCATTACACCAGCTTTCCACCTCTGTGTAAATCCTATCTGAATACATATCAGTTCTCCCTTTCCTGTATCTCTGAATTTCTCTCTCTGCTGGTATGTAATATCTAGCTCTGTAGCTATGCTGTGGTTAAAATATTCTGGGATACGTTTATTATGAAAGTTGTCCTGTGTTTGATCTGAAGCTTCCACATCTCCACATCTTAAGAGAGGATGGGAGAATAATTTGTCTTGAAAAAAAGTTACCTTGAACCTTTGTTTAGCCCACTCCTATTCCAGAGAGGTAGTAGCCACTTCATCATTCAGGTTACAGGTAATTTTTCATTATTAGTCTGAATTTTATCCTGTCCTCCGAAAACCGCAAAAGAAGTTATGTCTATTTCAAAATTGGTAGGTTAGGTCCAGCAGCAAAATGGACTACACATATTAAAGCTGAGGTAAACGGGACAAGGAGTTCCTGAATTAATGACACCCTAAAAACATAGGTGTTAACTAGAATTCAAAATCCTGACACATTTTTGTTTTGTTTTGTAGCAAAAAAGAGAAAGAAGAATAGGGATAAAGGAATAGGGAGAGCACTCAGCATGTCCCCCTCAAAGCAGGGGAAACTGGGAGATATATTGTGACTCTGAGTTCCAATCTGCTTCCAGAGCAGCACAGGCTTTATAAAGCCCTGGCCTGTATGAATGCCCTGCCCACTGATTAAGGCTCAGCCACATACCAGAGGCTTCTAGCTTTCAGACCTTCCTTAGAAAAGTTAGATGCCTGCAAGTCACCAGGACCTGATGAAATGCATCCTAGAATACTCAAGGAGCTAATAGAGGAGGT
>NW_020664543.1:24535463-24578460 GCF_002925995.2 Terrapene triunguis
TGGTAGAGGGCAAATATACTGGTCACTGGATGAGTAGTTTTCTGTTCTCTGAGTGACCAGAGAAGGGGCTGCACTAGAGTAATCAGGAACCTGCTAGAACCAGTTAAGGCAGGCAGGCTAATTAGGACACCTGGAGCCAATTAAGAAGAAGCTGCTAGAATCAATTAAGGCAGGCTAATCAGGGCACCTGGGTTTTAAAAAGGAGCTCACTTCAGTTTGTGGTGCGAGTGTGAGGAGCTGGGAGCAAGAGGCACAAGGAGCTGAGAGTGAGAGGGTGTGCTGCTGGAGGACTGAGGAGCACAAGTGTTATCAGACACCAAGAGGAAGGTCCTGTGGTGAGAATAAGGAAGGTGTTTGGAGGAGGCCATGGGGAAGTAGCCCAGGGAGTTGTAGCTGTCATGCAGCTGTTACAGGAGGCACTATAGACAGCTGCAGTCCACAGGGCCCTGGGCTGGAACCTGGAGTAGAGGGCGGGCCCGGGTTCCTCCCAATTGATCTGGACTGTGAGTTCTTCCAGAGGGGAAGGTCTCTGGGCTATTCCCCAACCCACATGGTGAATCTCTGAGGCAAGAAAATCTGCCAATAAGCGCAGGACCCACCAAGATAGAGGAGGAACTTTGTCACAGATGACTATTACTGATGGGATTGTGGGTTATGTGTTCTGCCAGGTTGCCATTCCTTAATTGCAGTTGCATTATTTGCGTTAACGGCTGCTGAAGCAGAGTTCAAAGGAAAGTGTCCCCGTTCTGTTCTGCCTGGCAGAGTGGGAAAGCGCACAGGCGGGTGAGACATATGTGAGGGTGTTGGGGAGCGTTTTCAGGGACAACTCTGCGGAGAGGCACAGCTTCAAAGGAGTGGGGTTTTCCACCCCCTAAGCTCCGTCATCTAGTCCCTCTGTTCTGACAGGGGTGGGGTGGTGTTAGGAGCTGCCCTAGTCCACGTCTAATGCTGGTTTGGGAGCTAGATCAAGACACTTTCCTGCAGGGAGACAAACACAGGAGAAAAGCAGACCACTACCTGACAAGCACTCTGTTCTAGGGAATGGCAATAGAGACCCACAGGTTTGTTACAGGCTTTGGACAAAGGTGTGTATGGTGCGTAGACACCAAAGTCATAGTCACACAAGAAATACCATAGAGTAGATTTGGGATACAATTTTCAAAAGTGCCTACGTGCTTTAGGAGATGAAGGGTCTGATGCCTCTCAGTGGCAGAGCCAGGTTTTGCCACCAGGGGGGAATGGGTCATGAGTGGGGGACTGGAGAGTGAAACCACCCTGCACCCACCCCACAGCAGTGGCCCCTGTCCTGTGCAGCTCTGGAAGTGGTGCTGAGCCCCCATTTACCATGTTACAATACTCGGAGTGGGGAGCTGAGCCCACCCTTGTGGGACATGAGCTGCCACTCCTAGGTGAGCATGGGGCAGGTTTTCCCTCCAACCGCATGTGAAAGGTGCCACACATACACATTAAGGCCGCTGGAGAGGCAGTCGATCCCCCTGCGCACACTGCACTACTGTCCACACTACCACCAGAGCTGTGACTGCAGCCCTTGTATCTAGCTAGCTGGAAGAACAATAGCTGTTAGTCTGCAGCAGCACCAGCAGCAAATCAAGTATGTAACCCAGGTCCTAGGGGAGCTTATACAGCCCATGCTGCTGCCAGGCTGCCACAGCTTCACTGTTGTTGTCACTGGAGCATGCTAGATTGCAGCTAGTGCAGTCATGTCTACATGTGCTGTGATCACATCTCTGGTGACAGTGTAGACAGACTCTCATGAGTCCCAGTGAAAGTCAATGGGACTTAGGCTCCTATGTTACTAAGGCCAGATGTTTAAAGGTACTTAGGTGTCTAAATACCTTTGGAAACCTGGTCTTCAGACACTTTTGGAAATTGTGCTCCAGATCTTGGTCCCACTGAAGCCAATGGAAGTTTTGATATTGACCTCACTGGGACCAGAATTTAGCCCAACATGACTTAAAGAAAAGGTCTACATTTTGAGAAAGATCAATGTGAGCTTTGCCTATAGAACTTGCATATAAAATTACAGTGCAACTGAGTGGTCAAGCGTAGGCTTTGCACGCACAATTCCACATTTTTCACATGCAACTCAGATTCATCTTTTGATAATGTAATTGTTAATGTTTAGTTACTAACTTTTTACACAAGATAAAATAGAATTATTGAAAATGCAAGTGATTCTCTTACATAAATATTAAAAGAGAGGGTGACACATATAACAGATAAGGGTATACAGTGGAGTTGAGGCAGCATAGTGTCCATTACACTAGATACACATACTGGCTGGTTGGCTGTATTTCTGTGCAACCAATTATTTTAGTGCTGCTGACTTTTAATTAAAGTTTATTTATTGTATAATTAATGATGTCAGGGCACTGGGGTCAGCATAATTATTATTTTAAATCTAAATACATAATTAATAAATAAAATAAATGATATTAGTAGGAAAGTTATAGTCATAATTTTTTTATCCACTCATTGCATTTGGCTAATTGTCCTACTACTGGTTTAGTTGTTAATCTAATACGGGCAGTAACTAGATCCATTTCTCAGTTGTTTTATTCTGATCAACCGCTTTTCTATAGACGCTCTTGGTTTTGCAGGGATGACGGTAAGATTCACTTAATGGCTGCAGCCACTAGAATTCTAAGCAGGTATCTGTCTTTGTTTAATTTCAGTAAATCAGGGCATTTTTCTAACGGCACAGTAATAGGACTTTGGGGGATATAGCCCTGAAATAACTTGCATCTATTTTCTAACATCAGGCCAGAAGCATTCAATTTGGGACAATCCCAGAAGATATGAAAATGATTCCCAGTACCATGGCATCCACTCCAACAATTTGCAGTGGATTTTGTGTCTATTTTGTTTAAGACACTGTTTACAAAATCATAAGAATTAAGGACAGTTTAAATGAGCTTTACTCCCAGTAGAGCAGTGTGTAAGGAAATTAAAAGATAATCAGATTTCCAGTATAAGAAACGCCAGACAAATAGATATGTTCACTTTTTTCTATACAACTGCCAAGCAATACTGACAATATGAAGCTGGGGGCGAGGAAGGGACATGAACTGGCCAGTCTCTGCTTTGGCTTGTAGAATATAGTGCTAGCCCTTTGTGAAGAGCAGACCAGTGGAAAATCATGATTCAATACTTTTGTGATGCTCTGGGGTTCAACCCTGACCAGTAGGGGGTTCTGTCCCAACCTGCCCTGTAACCCTGTGTACTTCTGTGCTGTGCAGGTTTGGCACAGAGCCCAGAAAATCAACAGCCTGTTCACAGTACAATGACATCACCCTGGCTTCCACTATCCTGGTCCTGCCTTGCAGGGTGACACCTAAAGCCCTTCAGTCCCAAGTCCACCCAAAACCATCTCCCCTGCGGTGTCCAGTCCCTTGCACTGGTCCCTCATACAAATTACTAAGCCTACTGCCTCCAAAGAGACAGCGCACACAACGGCCTGGTAGTTTAGCTGCAGACGCACACTTCAGCTTAACACACAGCACTCAGGTGGCTTTGTAAGATGCTAAGTCACAGGCAGGGAGAGTAGCTGGAATGCAATCTGCTCCAGCAGTCCCCAGCTGGCAGATGGTCCCCTAGAGGACCGTAGCCAGCTGACACAGTGTAGAGCAGCGCTCAAGTTAAAAATATAAGTACATAAGAACGGCCATACTGGGTCAGACCAAAGGTCAATCTAGCCCAGTATCCTGTCTACCGACAATGGCCAATGCCAGGTGCCCCAGAGGGAATGAACAGAACAGGTAATCAAGTGATCCATCCCCTGTCACCCATCCCTAGCACCTGCAAACAGAGACTAGGGACACCACCCCTGCCCATCCTGGCTAATAGCCACTGATGGACCTATCCTCCATGAAATTATCTAGTTCTTTTTTGAACCCTGTTATACTCTTAGACTTCACAACATCCTCTGGCAAGGAGTTCCACAGGTTGACTGTGCGTTGTGTGAAAAAAATACTTCCTTCTGTTTGTTTTAAACCTGCCGACTATTAA
Source organism: Terrapene triunguis (assembly GCF_002925995.2). Classification (NCBI taxonomy): domain Eukaryota; kingdom Metazoa; phylum Chordata; order Testudines; family Emydidae; genus Terrapene; species Terrapene triunguis. The sequence continues at coordinate 24,539,493 of NW_020664543.1, forward strand.
TTTCATTTGGTGACCCCTAGTTCTTGTGTTATGAAAAGGAGTAAATAACACTTTCTTATTTACTTTCTCCACACCAGTCATGATTTTATAGGCCTCTATCATATCCCACCTTAACCGTCTCTTTTCCAAGCTGAAAAGTCCCAGTCTCATTAATCTCTCCTCATATGGAAGCCGTTCCATACTCCTAATCATTTTTGTTGCCCTTTTCTGAACCTTTTCCAATCCCAATATGTCTTTTTTGAGATAGGGCGACCACATCTGAACTCAGTATTCAAGATGTGGGCATACTGTTTACCCCTTTTTCCAGATCCTTTATGAATATGTTGAATAGGACTGGTCCCAGTATAGACCCCTGGGAGACACCACTATTAACCTCTCTCCATTCTGAAAACTGACAATTTATTCCTATCCTTTGTTTCCTATCTTTTAACCAGTTACTAATCCATGAGAGGACCTTCCTCTCATCCCATGACAGCTTATTTTGCTTAAGAGGCTTTGGTGAGGGATCTTGTCAATGGCTTTCTGAAAATCTAAGTACTCTATATATCCACTGGATCCCCCTTGTCCACATGCTTGTTGACCCCTCAAAGAATTCTAGTAGATTGGTGAGGCATGATTTCCCTTTATGAAAACCATGTTGACTCTTCCCCAAAAATTGTATTAATCTAGGTGTTTGACAATTCTGTTCTTTACTATAATTTCAACCAGTTTGCACGGTACTGAAGTCAGGCTTACCGGACCATAATTGTCAGGATCATCTCTGGAGCCCTTTTTAAAAATTGGCATCACATTAGCTATCCTCCTCCACTCATTTGGTACAGAAACTGATTTAAATGATAGGTTACAAACTACAGTTAGTAGTTCTGCAATTTCACATTTCAGTTCCTTACAAACTCTTGGGTGATACCATCTGGTCCTGGTAACTTATTACTGTTTAGTTTATCAATTTGTTCCCTAACCTCCTCTAATGACACCTCAATCTGGGACATTTCCTCAGATCTGTCACCTAAAAAGAATGGCTCAGGTTTGGGAATCTCCCTCACATCCTCAGCCATGAAGACCAAAGAATTCATTTAGTTTCTCTGCAATGGCCTTATCATCCTGGAGTGCTTTTTTAGCATCTCGATCATCCAGTGGCACCACTGGTTGTTTAGCAGGCTTCCTGCTTCTGATGTACTTAAAAAATTCTTTGCTATTAGTTTTTGTGTCTTTGGCTAGCTCTTCTTCAAATTCTTTTTTTGGCCTTCCTAATTATATTTTTATACTTCATTTGTCAGAGTTTATGCTCCTTTCTATTTTCCTCACTAGGATTTAACTTCCACTTTTTAAAGGATACCTTTTTGCCTCTGACTGCTTCTTTTACTTTGCTGTTTAACCACAGTGGCATTTTTTTGGTTCTCTTACTATGTTTTTTAATTTGGGGTATAGATTTAAGTTGAGCCTCTATTATGGTGTCTTTAAAAAGTTTCCATGCAGCTTGCAGGGATTTCACTTTTAGCACTGTACCTTTTAATTTCTGTTTATCTAACTTCCTCATTTTTGTGTAGTCCCCCTTTCTGAAAGAAATGCTACAGTGTTGGGCTGCTGTGGTGGTTTTCCCGCCACAGGGATGTTAAATTTCATTATATTATGATCACTATTACCAAGAGGTCCAGCTTCTTGGACCAGATCCTGTGCTCCACTTAGGACTAAATAAAGAATTGCCTCTCCTCTTGTGGGTTCCAGGTCTAGCTGCTCCAAGAAGCAGTCATTAATGGTGCCAAGAAACTTTCTCTGCATCCCTTCCTGAGGTGACATGTACCCAGTCAATATGGGGATAGTTGAAATCCCCCATTAGTGACTGTGAAATGCTCAGGGAGATTAGAGAGGTTATAAAAATAAAAAACTCAACAATATCACCATCCTGGTCAGGTGATCAGTAAAATATTCCTACTGCTATCTTCTTATTATTAGAGCACGGAATTACATAGAGATTCTATAGTACAGTTTGGTCCATTTAAGATTTTTACTTCATTTAATTCTATGTTTCCTTTCACATGTAGTGCTACTCCCCGACCAGCACGACCTGTTCTGTCCTTCAGATATATTTTGTAGCCTGGTATTACTGTGTCCCATTGATTATCCTCATTCCACCAAGTTTCTCTGATGCCTTTTATATCAATATCCTCGTTTAATATAAGGCACTCTAGTTCACCCACCTTATTATTTAGACTTCTAGCATTTGTATATAAGCACTTTAAAAACTTGTCACTTTTTAGCTGTCTGCCATTACATGATGTAATTGAATGGGACTTTTTTTTTCATTTGGCTGTTTCTAATCACATCCTACCCATATTTTATCATCTTCCATCCACTCCTCCTTACTAGGACATAGAGAATCTCCATTAATAGATCCTCCCCTAAGGGATGTTTCTGTCCAAACCACGTGCTCCTCCACACCTGTCGGCTTTCCCCCAGCCCTTAGTTTAAAAACTGCTCTACGACCTTTTTAATTTTAAGTGCCAGCAATCTGGTTCCATTTTGGTTTAGGTGGAGCTCATCCTTCCTATGTAGGCTCCCCCTTTCCCAAAAGTTTCCCCAGTTCCTAATAAATGTACACCCCTCCTCCCTACACCATCGTCTCATCCATGCATTGAGACCCTTCAGTTCTGCATGTCTAACTGGCCCTGCACGTGGAACTGGAAGCATTTCAGAGAATGCTACCATGGAAGTCCTGGACTTGAATCTCTTACCTACCAACCTAATTTTGGCCTCCAGGACCTCTCTTCTATCCTTCCCAGGCAGGCAAGTCACCATGCACTTCTCCCAGTCATCACAAACCCAGCTATGTATCATTCTAATGATTGAATCCCCCATAACTATAATCTGTCTCTTCCTAATAACTGGAGTTCCCTCCCCAGGAGAGGTAGCCTCAGTTCGAGAGGATACCACAACATAAATAAACTAGGGAAATGCAAGCTAGATGGATCTACTATAAGGTGGGTGCAAAACTGGTTGGAAAACCATTCCCAGAGAGTAGTTATCAGTGGTTCACAACCATGCTGGAAGGGCATAATGAGTGGGGTCCTGCAGGGATCCGTTCTGGGTCTGGTTCTGTTCAATATCTTCATCGATGATTTAGATAATGGCATACAGAGTACACTTATAAAGTTTGCAGATGATACCAAGTTGGGAGGGGTTGCAAGTGCTTTGGCGAATAGGATTAAAATTCAAAATGATCTGGACAAACTGGAGAAATGGTCTGAAGTAAATAGGATGACATTCAATAAGGACAAATGCAACGTACTTCACTTAGGAAGGAACAATCAGTTGCACACATACAAAATGGGGAAGAGTACTGCAGAAAGGGATCTGGGGGTCATAGTGGACCACAAGCTAAATATGAGTCAACAGTGTAACACTGTTGCAAAAAAAGCCAACATCATTCTGGGATGTATTAGCAGAAGTGTTGTAAGCAAGACACAAGAGGTAATTCTTCTGCCCTACTCCGCACTGATTAGGCCTCAACTGGAATATTGTGTCCAGTTCTGGGAGCCACATTTCAGGAAAGATGTGGACAAATTGGAGAAAATCCAGAAAAGAGCAACAAAAATGATTAAAGGTCTAGAAAATATGACATATAGGGGACGATTGAAAACATTGGGTTTGTTTAGTCTAGAAAAGAGAAGACTGAGAGGAGACATGATAACAGTTTTCAAGTACATAAAAGGTTGTTACAAGGAGGAGGGAGAAAAATTGTTCTTCTTGACCTCTGAGGATAGGACAAGAAGCAATGGGCTTAAATTGCAGCAAGGGAGGTTTAGGTTGAACATTAGGAAAAACTTCCTAACTGTCAGGGTGGTGAAGCACTGGAATAACTTGCCTACAGAGGTTGTGGAATCTCCATCATTGGAGATTTTTTAGAGCAGGTTGGACAACCACCTGTCAGGGATGGTCTAGATAATACTTAGTCCTGCCATGAGTGCAGGGGACTGGACTAGATGACCTCTCGAGGTCCCTTCCAGCCCTATGATTCTATGGCATCATCTGGAAGGAGGTGTGACAGGATGCCCCCCCTTCCGGGGTGCTCCCTGATGTACTGGGGTACCACTGACCCCACCTTTTCCACCAACCTGGGCTCCCTCACCGTGTCCTGCTGAGCCAGGGCCTCAAGCCTCCTCTAGCACACACACAGGTAAGGGCACACCCAGCTGCAGAAAGACAGACACTGAAATCAGTACTGCCTGGGAAGGCTATCAGCCAATGAATTGCCCAGCACTCAAGTGCACACCTCCTTTGGAGCATAAACCCAAAATTGTGTGGTCTTGCGCTGCACAGAAAACTGTACAGCATAAGCTAATTTAAAATTTGTCTCCTCCCTCAATGTGGAAGAAGATATGCATAGGGTTTTGCCCCCTCCCAGTTATGAATTTCAAAAACTGGTTTAGAGAAAACCAAAACAAAGATAGATTTTAAGTGATTATAATGGATAGCAAACAGATCAAGGCAGATTACTGAGCAAAGAAAACAAACACGCAAACTAAGCTTAATACACCAAGGAAACTGGTTTCAAGTAGTAATTTCTCACCCTAAATGTTGTTTTGCTCTTGCTTGCAGCTTAAAACTCCAGATATTCCTTTCATGGGCCAGGCACCTTTTCCAGCCTGGGCTCAGTCCTCCCCACCACCTTTTGTCTTTGTTTCTTAGATGTTTCCAGCAGTCATCGTGGTCGGGGATTCAGTGAAGAACTGAACCAAGATTAACTCACTTCCCTGCCTTAAATAGGATTTACATGTGGTGGGAATCCTTTGTTTCCCAGCTTGATCCCCACCCCCTATTAGTGGAAAAATACTAGTAGTCCAAGATGGAATCCAGTACCAGGTGACATGAGCACATGACCCTGCAGTGTCAAAGCAGCCAGGAGTCAAAGGTTGTTTGCAGCATACCAGGAAGTTTCTTAGGAGGGTGTGAGATTTGCATCTTCAAATTCCTATTGTTCTCCCTAATGGCCCATTCAGGCTGATTGCATTCTGTCTGGTGGGCATTCCCCAGGTGTAAACCCACTTGTAATAGTTACATAGTCAATATTCCTAACTTCAGATATAGAAATGATACATGCATACAAATAGGATAATCATATTCAGTAAATCATAACCTTTCCAATGATACCTCATATGACCCATCTGGCATAAAGCACATCTTAGTTATGCCATATTCATATCATAATATCTCTATGAAGAATATGGGGCGTAGTGTCACAGGAGGGTCCCAGGTTGCTATAGTCTATGCCCATGGCTGTGAAAAATACTAGGGGGCTGTCACCAATTCCCTGACAGCATACCTGCTCTGCTGCCCCTAGCATAAACTGGATGCAGCAGACAATTGAGCATGTATCTTAAGAGGAATACAGGCAGGGCCGGCTTTAGGCCGATTCCCCGGAGTCGGGTCCCGCGCCTTAGGTGCCTTTTAAATTTTTTTTACTCACCCGGTGGGGGTTCCGTTCCGGGTCTTCGGCAGCATTTGGGTGGCAGGGGGGTCTTAAGTGCTGCGGAAGACCCAGAGCCCATCCCTCGCCGGCGAAATGCCGCCGAAGACCCGGACCGCTGCCGGGTACTCGAATCGGGCCCTGCAGTTCAGAAAGCCGGCCCTGAATACAGGCCCTTTAATTGTTATTTCTCTGATGAGAATCTGTATTAACAACAAGTAGAGCAGGCAGCCACAATGACTTTTGTGACTCTACTTAAATATATAATTGTTTATTTTTCTTTCTTATGCTTTACTTTGAAAGCACTACGGGTAGCTTTGTAACAGGGTCTCTTGCCTGGCAGTGTCCATGGAAACTGCTCTAGCTCAAAATACAGATGTCAAGTGACCATCCAGTGTAGTAGTACCTCTAATACTGTCATTTAATACTCCTGAAGCTAAGTGGTAATTTGAACTCTGCTTTTAACAGGAGAACATCCCCTTTGAACCATATACAAGGGGAAGCAATTTTTCTAAAGTGAATTCTAAATCTTAAAGTGAAGGTAATGCTGATGAAGAATGCCAGATTAAAAGCTCCAGAGACTGAATCACAGCAGCATCAAAACCAGATATAAAACGGATGTGAAGTCAGAAGATGCACAAGGTGTCACTGCTGAGGAATGTGTCTAAGCTGGCTCTGCCTCTTACTACTCTTCAATGCTGACTGTAGCAGGTGGCTCTGGAGTTGTGCAAGATCATTTTTAGGAGAATGCTGGCCATCATTCTAAACAGCTCCTTTTATTAAGGCTAATTTTGGTTGTAAGAGCACGTTTCAGGAATGAGCGGATTTCTTCCTGAACCTTGAAATGGCTGAGCAGAAGGGAGTGCTAAGGGAACGGGAAGTGCTTTGACAGAAGCCTGAAGTTGTGATGAGCAGACGCTGAGCAGCAGAAGGTTGGGCTGCATCACTTCTCATAGGTGACACTATTTGCTTTCACTGGGTGAATGTTGTAAAAAGGCATCTGTTGATGTGTCACACAAAATGTGTGCAGACTCTTCATGCAAATAAAGCTCACGTCTCTGTGCCCACCTGAGCTTAGCATATGCCTGCCCACAAACTCATCACTCCAGCTTTGGGGTGCATTGGCACCCCTCCTTGTACACAAGCTGTACCAGGCCCTACATAAGCGCTCTCCTTGGAACAGAGGTAGGGGGCAGAGAATGGTGGCAGAGCCATGGGTTTGCCCAGATTTTCCTGCACTCTTCAGAATCTAAGCCTTGATCATTACAAATAATGGAATTTCCCCTTGTCCTTCTGGTTGCAAAGAGCCGCAGTGCAGCCGATGGCGGACAGTGCCCAGGCTGCATGCAGCACTGGCACTGCATAATGGGAGGAGAGATTGGAGCCAGCTTCAGTGCAGTGGGGACGAGACCAAGGGGGCTTCCATGCAGGGACCAGATAAAACTGCAGTCTCTGTGCACAGAGCACAAGGGCTGCCCCCACCAGCTTCCACATGGGCGTTAGCCACGCACAGGGTATAGCTTCCCTTGGAGCTAGGGCTGTCATTCCCAGCGCGAGGAACCAGACTCCCACAAGTGCTCCTCGAGCAAGCATGCTAAAAGTAGCAGAATAGCAAGAGCATGAGGAGCAGCAGTGGCGAAACAGGCTAGCCGCCCTGAGTAAACCCGCCCTGAACTTGTGAGCATGTACTCGGGGCGGCTAGCTCACGCCACTGCCTGGGCTATCGCAGCTACACAAATGGGCCGCTGAGGCCATGGCCCTGAGGGGTGTAGCAGCACGCATACTCCCTTGGCAGCCTACTAGCTCCAGGAGGCATTGTGGCTCCCTTAGGCACCGGGCCCCTGGAGCAGTCATTGGAGTAGTTCTGCTCCTTTCCCCAGCCCCAGTGTTGGCCTGGGCCTAACAGGCACAGCACAGCCCTACGTTGGCAGGGCAGGCAGCCCCTGGTGGGCACGGAAACGCAGCTGAAGCTGAGCTATCTGATGGGGCCCTGTGGGCTCTGACCTGGGCCCCAGTAAAAACACTGGTCGGTGCCTGGTGAGGGAGAGAGATCAGAGCAGCACGGCTGAGCCACTTGCTGCCAAAAGCAGCTTCACACCCAGACCCCAGATCCCTCGCAGTGCCCAGCCTGCTATGCTGCATGCAGTCTCGGGTCCTTTGTGCCCCCATGGTGCCATGCCAGACACGATGCCACCTTGCCCACTACATGGAGCCGATGCAGCCCCACACCCAGGGAGCAACACAGCAGGCAGTGCTCAGGAGAGCTAGATGCTCTCCAGACTTCAGCCCCCTCCCATTGAAGTCAATGGAAAACCCTGGCTGGCTGCCCTGAGGGCAGGATCAGGCCTTAATAGCATTGCCTAGGTGGAAGAGAAACCCAGCTGCAGGGAAGGGGCTGGCAGAAGGGGGATGGTGGCACTGCACTGGGAGCCAGGAGCCCTGGGTGCCACTCCCAGCTCTTCCGCTGCCCTCTGTGCGAGCTCGGCAGGGCGCACTGCCCCTGTGTGCCTTCGTATGGTGCTTTGCTACCTCTAGCTGGGCAGAGTGATACAGCTGCATTACGGTGGCAGTGTAACTACCGGGGCGCCCAGCACACCGAGCCCCTAGGGTGCCAGTATAGCACCAGGTGCACCGCAACTCAGACACAAGCACTGTGGGTGCTTCAGCAGTTAGTTCTTGTAGGCGCCAGCCCTGGTAGGTCCCACACCGACATTTACAAGGGCTAGCAGGAAGGGGAAGGGTGCAGGTACCCGAGCTCTGGAGGCTGAACCAGTTCCAGGTGAGCAATAACAGCTCCTGTCTGGGTCCCTGGAAAGTCCGGTTGTGAGTCAGGGCTAGTGCCTGGGGTATCCTCTCCAGTCCAGTCTCTAGTCAAGCAACCAGGTGCTTGCAGGTTTTCAGGCCAGGCTGAAGAGAAACCAGGCCACAAGGGAAGGGTTGGCGGAAAGTGGACGGTGGCAGTGGGCTGGGAGTCAGGAGTCCTGAATGCCACCCCTAGCTCTGCCGCGAGTGTCTCTCATTTGGCCCCTCTGCGCTGGCTCTCTGCCCAGAGGCTGCAGGATCCCCATAAGCACCACACAGACCCACACCCAGCTGTAGCATCCATCAGTCACAGCTTCTTCTGCACACGGCTCTGCAGCTGGTTCCTGGAGATTCCTCTCTGCATCCAGTTTCTCTGCAACTCCTGGCTAGCCATGCAGCTGCCACTGCCCAGCACAGACCAGCCACTCCCTGGTGGAGGACCTCCCCGCTCCCTGGGCAGGGGAAAGGGATGTGCGGTGGGAGGGCACTGATGGGAGTTGCAGTCCCCTGCTTGGCAGATCCATCACAGCAGTATTACTCAGAGGCCCCGCCCGGCTCAGGGCCCTGTTGTGCTGGATGTTGTACCAACACAAGAAAATATGGTCCCTGCTTAAAGTAAAAAAAAAAAAAAAAAAAAAGCCTTCCCAAAAAAAAAAAAAAAAAAAAAAAAAGAGCCTTCCCATGTAGTTAGAATCAGAAATGACTGCAGTATCTCAGCTGCCAAGGTGTGGGAACTGTGAGTAAAGGCTGGCTGTTTAGTGGCAGTCACTCGCAGTAACCTTGAGCGTTCCTTCTATCCCCAAAAGCATCCCAAAGGACTGGACACTCTAGGCATTCTCTCTGTGTTTGGGGGAAGTGTGGGGGCAGGGGAGATTTAATTCTGGCTGTGCCGAAGTGGGGAGAGACTGTGTTCTCCCAGCCTGCACCTGGCTCACAGAAGCCAACAGGTGATGTGAACAAAAAATCAATGTCTGATAAGAACCTAGCTCATGAACTGAATAAATATGAGGGAGGGAAATTCTAACACTTCCCCAAGCAGAAAGAAACTGCCACTTAATTAGTGATGGTGTATAAATTGCACACGCGATTCCTACTGACTGGAACCCATCAGTTCCCTGACCTTGAGTCTTAAATACATTATGCAAAAGTCAGCTCAAGTAGTCTGCACCCATCTCAGTTTATTCTTTAGTTTTGCTGAAAGATAGACAGTAGTTTTCAAGGTGACCTCTCATTTGCCAGATTCATTATATGCTACTCCTCATTGACTGGATGAAAAACAGATGGTAAGCGGACATACTGATTCTGTGCAAGCCTATTAGAAAAGTGTGGCACTTAATTTCACACACCTCATGCAAGCAGTCAATTAACTCTCTTGCTTTGACACTACACACAAATCCCATACATATGACTGGGCTTATTTTAGCTTATCCAAGCCTCCATGCAAAATGTAGATTGTATGCAGGTTCTTGCTGACAGATTTGCAAAGGGATGTTACCCTAATTCTTTGCTACACAAGCGCAAACAGAGGAGTGGGGGCATTGTCTCAGTGCTGATGAAGTCGCTGCTTACAGTATAATATCTAATCAATTGTTTCCACTGCCACAGTGAGTGCAAATGCACTTCCTAATCCTGGGATCAGGCCATTAGACATGGACTGAAGACATCACCCAGACAAATCGATCTCAAAGCAATAGCGCATTCGCTAGATAACTTCAGGTTAGGTTTTGTTTACCAGAGAACAACCCCAGCCTGGGGAGCTATAGCCATGCCTCGGCTGAAGAGGAGAGGTGTTTATTAATCCAGATTTGGTTACTACTGAGCTAACAGGAAAATGGCCCAAATTCCTAGTGTTGGTGTGAAATGGCTAATGATTTCTCAGAGAATTGGGATAAAAATCAGACTCTTCTAGAGTCATAGGCTTTTCTTCTTCTGTCCAGCGGATGAAAGTGGCTGTTTGGTTTTGGTAGAGGGATGGTGAGTCCTGAGGACAGCAGCAAATCATAGTGCATGGTTCCTGAAAGCTGCCATGCAGCTCTGGGTGCCTGCACTCACCCCACTGCACTATAACTAGACTGTAATGTGCAGTTGAGATGAGTGGAGCTCCCACCTTGCCTCATCAACAGGCAGCCTGGCGATTTCCCTGGGGAAGCTGCACCCTGACGTCGGTTATCCCGCAGGAGGCCCCATTACAAGTGAACTTGTGTAGCTGTAGCAACCGCAGCACTGTTAGTGAGGACAGCAGCTGAAAGGGGGAACGGGGGAGGCTGGGCTGGGTTTGAAGTGCTGAGCATAGTTCTGCCTGGAGCCAGTGGGGTGCTGTCGGAGTGATCCAGCTGCAGGGAGCTGTCAGTGTGTGAGGACTGGGGGAGGAAGCTATTTCCTGCGGGGATGTAGGGCTGTCTGCTGAGCCTCTCTCCCCGACTGTGTGTCTGAGCTGTGGGAGGGAGGACTTGCTGGTGACAGAGAGGTTTAAATTAAGCACAGGGAACACGCAGTGGGAGGGAGGTTGCAACGGCAGCCCTGCATTTCCCTAGAAGTGCCGTGTGCTCAGAGAACTGGGAAGAGTGTCAGTGTGAGTGCTGTGCTAAGGGACACAGTGCAGTGGGGGGGGAGGTCTCGGTGCTAAGAATTCACTAGGTACCAGAAGACACGGAAACCTCCTAGATATTCACATCCTACAGGAATGGAGCTGCCTGCCTGTCTCCATCCCGTCTGACATTAGAATGGAAATGCTCCAAAGGAGGAATAGGACAAAGCGGAGAGCAATTGCTAGGGACAAGAGCAATACAACCGTGGGTTTTTGAAGTGCCTTTCTTTCCCACAGCCTTTACCTCAGTTTCTAGGGTCACTAGTGCGACTGTAGCTGTGCCATATGCAAAGGATGTGTGTGTCGGCTCCGGGCAGCACTGCTGACAAAGCCATTAAAAGTCTGCTCAGCGGTGCAGGGGGCCTGCCCTAGCTCTTCACAGCTCCCGGGAAGCAGCCGGCATGTGCAGCTCCTAGGCACAGGGGTGAGGGGGCTCTGCATGCTGTCCCCGCCCCGAGTGCCGGCTCCACAGTGGGGGTGGCACCTGTGGATGGGGCAGCACACGGCGCCCCCTGGTCCCTTCGCCCTAGCAGCCGGGGGGGACATGCCGCCATTTCCAAGAGCCGCCTGAGGTCAGCGCCACCTGGAGCCCACACCCTGAACTCCCTCCTGCACTCCAACCCCCTACCCTACCCCTGAACCCCCTCCAACTCTCTGAACCCCTCATTTCTGGCCCCACCCCGGAGCCTGCACCCCAAGCCAGAGCCCTCATCTCGTCCCTCACCCCAACCTCCTGCCCCAGCCTGGAGCCCCCTCCTGCACCCCAAATCCCTCATCCCCAGCCCCACCCCAGAGCCCGCAATCCCAGCCAGAGCCCTCATCCCCTCTTGTAGCCCAACCTCCTGCCCCAGCCTGGGTGGGGAAGAGTGAGTGATGGGGAGAGGAGGGATGGAGTGAGCGGGGGTGGGACCTTGGAGAAGGGGTGGAGCAGGAGTAGGGCCTTGGAGAAGGGAGTGGGGTAAGGGGGGTTGGTTTTCTGCAATCAGAAAGTTGGCAACCCTACCTGTGGAGGAACTGTCCAGGTATGCTTTGAACTCAGGTATGAAAAGCTGTGTTTACAAATTGCATCCCATTTTTTGTAAATTGTGTTGAAAATTTTGCTGCAGAGGAAAAGCAAATTTCTGCCAGGAACAAATGTATGAGAAGTGATGGTTTTTGGTGAGGGGGTGAAAGGTCCCTATTTCTCAGTGTGCAGGGGAATTTGTTTGACGAAATTGTGCCTTAGTCCACTGGGCAATGGGGTTAGACCCAGAGGTCAGATTCAGCCTGCAGCGGACAGCATAATGCCACTGACTTACAGCAGGACTGAATTTGACCCAGACCTGTGGAAAGAGCAAGAAGACTGCGAACGCACGGAGCCATGCAGACTGGATTCTGGGTTGTGATGAGGAAGTATCTGCTCCCTAGGGAAAAGGAGAATGTCTGAAGATCCCATGGGAGAGAACCCATTGCTGGAACTGAGCCAGGAGTCCCAGCCCCTGCTGCTTTTGCCATTAAGTCCCGTCTCGGTTCAAAGTACTCGCAGCAGATTAGGATAATGGCTTAATCCTGTGTCTGCTGGACACACATTTTGGGCCCAGTCCTGCTTCCATTGAACTGAAAGGCAAAACTGCCATTAGTTTCAGTGAGCAGAGGATCGGGCCCTTTCGTCCTCAAAGCAAAAAAGAGGGCTAAAGATGCTGGAGGCGCCGAGATGTTACCGTCGTTTGCCTCATGGCACCAGTAATGATGAAGAGTTGCTAGTGCAGGAGTCTAGAAGTGCAGGAAGAGGCAAGCCCTCTGCATCCCTCTGTGTGCTCCTCCAATGCCCATCTGCCCGTCAGTGAGGCAGGACGACTGAGGCAAATGCAGATGAGCCTGACAGGGTGTCGGGATGCAGTGCGCTCTCATGGGGCTGGTACCACTCTCTGGTAACAGTCACTGGGGTGATGGGGCCCCACAAAGACCTTGATTAGAGGTGGGATGTTCAAAGGTATCTAAGTGAGATTGGAGCACAAGTACCACTGGCTTTCAATGAGCTGACTTTCAACGGGACTGCTGCTCCCAAGTCATTACACACTGTTCAGAATCCCACCACAGGGTCTGTTGTTACTTGTGCTGGTTTATATCCAGACTTTGGCCTGGTCTACACTAGGACTTTAATTCGGATTTAGCTGCCTTAATCCGAATTAACCCTTCACCCGTCCACACTACAGAGCAAGTTAATTCGAATTAAAGGGCCCTTTAAATCGATTTCTGTACTCCACCTCGACGAACGGAGTAGAGCCTAAATCGATTTTGTTAATTCGAATTAGGGTTAGTGTGGACGCACACCACCGAATTACTGTGTTTAAGTTAATGGGGTAGTGTGGCCGCACACCACCGAATTAATGTGGTTTAAAACCGAATTAAGGTGCTTAGTGTGGCCGCGCACAATCGAATTTATACAACCTGTTTCCCAAATTCGAATTATCTAAATTCGGATTAATCCTGTAGTGTAGACATACCCTTTGGCTGCTCATGCGCCAGGGCAAAAAGCCCCCTTCTCTCCCCCTCCTCCCCCCTTTGCAGAAGTGAGGCCTCTCCTGCACAATGCCAGGCATAGAGCTACTTCTGCACTGCCTCCATAGTAGTCCTGGGTGCCAGGGGCGTTCTGGGTGTGTGTGTGTATCGTGGGGAGAACAGAGGTAGAGGGAGGCACAAGGGGATATATTGGGGTCAGGAGAAGGTGTGGCCAGGGCAGTCCCATGCCCCCCATTTGATGCCTATGCAAAGCTCCCTGGGGCCAAAGAGCTGTCCTAGCTTGCACAGCCCCAGCAGCTCCGGGATAAGGGCCGTGCCAGCTGGCTCCCTTGTGTCCCTGGGCTGGTGCTGGGCTGCAGGCTGAGGTGTGCAGGCCCTTCTCCCTGAGAGTGCTCCTTGGGGAGGTAGCTGCAGAGAGCTGTGCCACCAGCTGTGCTGTCGGTGTGAGAGCTCCGAGGAAGGACTGTGGCTGAGTCAGGACTAGGAGTCTGGTCGCCCCTACGCCATCCTTGGACGGTCTCACCTAGCCTGCTGGGAATGCTCAGACAAAAGCAAAGCCCGGACAGTGGTGCCTTTGGGGGCTCCTTAGGCAGCATGAGCAGCCTGAGCAGAGCCAGGCCCTGTTGCTGCATGAGGCTGATGCAGGGATGAAGGAGCTCAGCTCTCGGAGCAGGCTGGCTGACAGCGTCTCCTAGTGACATCAGAATTTTGCGCTCTTGCCGTATCTGTCAGACCCAGCCGCTACCTGAATCCCCTCAGACTAGGTCACATGACCCAGGCCTACCGCACACTCGGCCAGGACCCTGTCCCTCCCACAGCCTGACACTAGGCTCCCTCCCACAGCCTGACACTAGGCTCCCAGCAGTTGTGTTCACTGCTATTTTGAATAGCCTGATCTCTGCCTACTTTAAAACCCATACACCGGAGAGATATCAATGTCATCATTCGACAGGCCTTTGGCTGGGCTGATGAAAGACTATTTTAAACTCCGGCTTCAGTCACTCCACCTGACTTTCAGCAAAGAGATGTGCTTTCAATATCAAGCAAACTCCGCAGACTGCCTGGACCGAGTGGCTTGGCCTCTTTTCTCCACTAGCATTTTAAAATACAGATGCACCCGTCATCATCACTGGAGGCATGCTCAGTGCTAGCAAGCAGGCAGAGGGCTCTGTTTCAAGATGCTGACCCATGGCCTCCCTCTGTGACAAATAAAGCAATATGCAAGTGAGGAGCCTGAATTCTGCTGGAGGCTGCCCCTCGTTCCTGCACCAGAAATTGCTGCAGAAATCTATACATCTTTTAGTGAAAGGAGTTTTATGAATGCAGGCCTGATTCTGCAAGCTCACATGCCCAAACGGACCCTGCACCAATGGGAAGTCCTGTTAGGGCTCATTGTGGGTGCAGGGCTCTAGGAGCTTGTGGGAACAGAGCTTTGGGCAGAAATAGTTTGGCAGGCAGGCTATAAGTGGCCCTTGGGGAAACACCTGAGTGCTATCTACAGTGTCACACTGTAACCCTAAACAAACACTTTACACCCCAAGGCCAGAGAGCAGAATACCTAGGGTTTCCATATGTTAACAAGGGACACACAAAACCTGGGAGCTGACACTGGAGAGAATGGACAACTGGTGCAAATTTCATGTCTCCTGCAGCCCGGGAGGGCAGTAATGCAGAGACCGGTGTGCACAACAGCACTTCCTTTAGGGAG
Source organism: Terrapene triunguis (assembly GCF_002925995.2). Classification (NCBI taxonomy): domain Eukaryota; kingdom Metazoa; phylum Chordata; order Testudines; family Emydidae; genus Terrapene; species Terrapene triunguis. The sequence continues at coordinate 24,554,556 of NW_020664543.1, forward strand.
TTCACAGCGATCGGCATGAACCCTCCTTCCCAGAGCCCCATCACACTGTCTTCCTATCACAATCACTCTCGGCAGCCTGCATCACAAAAGTCTCCTTACACAAGACTGGTTTTAAACCAACTCCTATTTCTGGAGTGACAAGGAAAGCCCACAATTAGAATAAAAATCATGCCAAGCTTGAAAAAACGATATTTCTGACAATAACTATAGGCTGAGCCTTTTTCTGTTACAATACTAATTGTCATCATTACGCTGCGTGAGAACTAGCACTTCCATAGTGCAGTGCAGCTGAGGATTTCAAAGCACTTTACAAAGGTGGGTAAGTGTCACGAACCTCATTTATCAGATGGGGAAAATTCAGCACCGAGGGGTACAGTGACTTGCCCAGGGTCAGCTAGTGAGTCAGTCACAGAGCTGCAGTAGCCCCTAACTCCAGCTCTCACTGACGTCAAAGGGAGCGTCTCCATGCCTGTCCGTGGGAGCTAGGGGTTGTGCTCGACATGACATTTGGGGTCAGGGATTCCCTCAGTGACTCATCGCCTCTGAGCAATGCTGGGAGCAGAGCCACCTGCCGACAGAGGAAGCCATATCGAGCTCTGCTCCCAGGGCCGGCTCTAACTTTTTTGCCGCCCCAGGCAAAAAAGAAGAGCGCCGCCCCGCCGTAACACCACCCCCCCCCCCCCCCCCCCCCCGCCCCCCCCCCCCCCCCGCGCCTCGCGGGGCCACCCCACCCCCCCCCCCCCGAGCGCCGGGCCGGGCCATCCAAACCCCCGGAGCACCCCGCCGCCCAAACCCCCCACCCCCCAGTGCCGCGCCGCCAAAACACCCCCCGCCCCCCAGCGCCACGCCGCCAAAACACCCCCCGCCCCCCAGCGCCGCGCCACCAAAACACCCCCTGTGCTGCACGGCCGAAACAAAAACAAAAACAAAAAAACCCCTCGAGCGCCGCCCCGCCGAACACAAAAACAAAAACACCACGAGCACCCCCCGCCACCCCAACATTGGCTGCCCCTTCTAAGGTGTCGCCCCAAGCACGTGCTTGGTCGGCTGGTGCTGGAGCCAGCCCTGTCTGCTCCATGTAGGCAGAGTCACCAGGAAGCAGGATGCTGGGGAGGGGGCTGCCATCATGACTGGTGTTCTATAAAAACCATGGACAGATCAGCCAGCAGGAAGGAGTGTTGTGGTTTCCTGACCGAGAGCCAGACCTTGTCACCCTCACTCACTGGGCACTAACTTCCCCCATATGCCGCAGCACAACTGAACCCAGTGAGGCCTCAAACACCTGCGAGGGATGGTCTAGATAATACTTAGTCCCAGGGGCGGAGGGTATCATAGGGCAGGGAAGGCTAAGGCCGAGGCTGTGGTCCCACCCACGCTCTGTCCACCCATCCTGAAGCTGGTGGGGGCTCAACTCCAGCTGGAGCCTGAAGCTCGGGGATCAGCAAGCGGCGGCTCAGGCTGGTGCTCAGGCCGGCCCAGCGATTGGGCCAGCTGGGGCAGCTCAGACTGGCCCCAGGGTCAGGGTGGCTGGCTGGGGTTGGGGCGGCTGGTGTGGCCCGGGGACATGTGACTGGGGTCGCTCAGGCTGGCCCGGGCCAGGCCAGCGCAGCTTGGGCCATGGGGGGCTTGGGGCTCTAGGCGTAGTGAGGGAGGAGGGACTGGGGAGGAGGGAGCCGGGGGGTGCAGCTTCAGGTGGAAGGGGCGGGGCTGGTGGGCTAGCCTCCCCGAAAGTGGGGTTCACCTGCTGCCCATGCTTAGTCCTGCCATGAGTGCAGGGGCCTGGACTAGATGACCTCTCAAGGTCCCTTCCAGTCCTGTGATTCTATGATTCTATAGACATGCAGTCTCTGAGCCCCATGCACAACAGGTGATGGGGCCCGTGGCCATTCCTGCCACTTCAGGCCCTAGCACATGGCCCCTTTTTCCAGAGCAACCCACTCACTCCTGAGAGGTGGACAGTTAGGTCAAGAGACCATCCTGGGTTGTCTGATGGGACAGAGTTCCCCTGTGCCCTGTTGACAGCTCCAGCAGAGGCAGGAGCTCAGCTTGAAGACTATCTAGGATGTGTTGTTAGGTTTGAGAAACACGATGGTCTGAAGTTCAGCTGTGCGGTTTAGATCGTGACGCAGAAAGGTCAGTCACTGAAAGCAAACGCCCCCCATCTCCCTGAGAGACACTCCCGTCTGTTTTTAGTGCACTGTTTTTAGACACTCCCGTCTGTTTATTGCTGTTTTTAGTGCACTAGCTTGAGCAGCGCTAATGTGTCTGTCTACCCAGGCTGGGAAGCACTCTTCCAGCTGCTCTGTAGAAATACCCTTCAACAGAGCTACCTTAAGACAGCTCAGGAACATCAGCAAAAACCCAGTTCTCAAAACAAAAGTTCCCAACATGCATCTGACCCTTCCTAGAATTATTTTGGCTTGGGACATCAGCCTTTTCTAGGATGCCAGGATGAAAGTTCAATTGTGCACGGGCCTTAAACCCTTTACAGTCTCTGTCCTGTAGGTTTCCTGTCATGACAGGAGTCAGGCTGGCATCAGACAACACAGGAGGCTTCAGGAACCATCACTATTTCCCCTCAATCCAACCCTTAAAACAATAGTCTCCTCCCAAAGAGAGAATGGGATGATACCGGAACTCAGACAGTGAATTCTTAGGGCGAGTAGCCAGTCTGAATGGCACATAGCAATAGTAGACTCCATCTAGTGCAGGGGGGAGGAGAAATGAAGAGCCCCCATCCCCAAAAGGGGCAGTGTTTGAAATTGTGGCTGACTTAAAAGGAGGGTGTGTTGTATTTTACAGTAAACACGAGACACTAGAGTGCAGAATGCAAAAAATCATTGTCCCCACATGGCGGGTTTGGTTGCTCGTACATAGATGTTAATGGCATCTGTGCTAACTCTGTCCTTAGAGATGAGAAATTGGAGCCCCTGGGGAATAGGCAGCAGTGTAGCATTCTCTGTCCATAACGAGATGACTCTCTTTACCATTGACTTAGCAAAGGTGTCTGTGCTCTGCACTTCACTGCAGAGTGCATTTGTTAATAGTTGCAGTGGAGAATAAAGGCAACAAAGTCTTGGGTTTCATTTCCCATGGCTTGGCTGGTGTCAGTTTGAATTATATTGTAGTGCCTAGCTGTCAGATTTGGTTCAGATATATGGGAGCGGCTTTGCTACCCGGCAGGTGGATGGGAATGGCTCACCTCTCTCTTCCCTGACCCCTGGTGCATTGTGTGGACATGTTTTTATTCTTTCTTGCAGAAAAACCACGGATGAACAATATCCTCACTTCCGCCACGGAGCCCTATGATCTCTCCTTTTCCAGGTCCTTCCAGAACCTCTCCCATCTCCCGCCATCCTACGAGGCTGCAGTCAAGACTAACCCAAGTAAATATTCTTCTCTGAAGAGATTAAGTAGGTGTCAGCTCATTTCATTTTTTTTTTATATCTCATTAGCCTGTGAGCTGCAAGGGGCATAATGACAAGGCAGTAATTCCACTTCCTTTCCTATTGCACTTGCTGCACTGACATCTCTGGTCTGCAACGCTGTTCCCTGTCACTTTCTATTGAGGCAGAGCTGCAGAGGAAAAGTCACTTCATTACCCCAAGCGAGTGATGATACATGTGGCTGTTTCCTCACTGACTTCTCTGCTGCGCTGCCTCTGATTACTCATCACAACACGCTCCCTCATCCTTACAGAGCCATCCGGTATTCCACCTACTTTATACCAGAGATGGGGAAAGCCTGCGTGGCTCTCTCTGAACCTCCGATTGTCTCCCCAATCTGCAGTTAGAGCAGGTAACTCACTGTCTGGCTGCCCTGGGGCAGGTACTTCAGACTAAATATCAACCAAACACCAATCTCAAAAAGCTCATGAAATGATTGGGAACATTCATGTCAGTGAGGGAGGGATGCATGCCTCCTGTATCTGGGCTGTAATCTGATCCATTTCATTGAGCTGGTGGTGGTCTATTCTATGGACTTATCCCTAATACATTTCTATGTCCCTTGGAGTGTCAGTCTGTCTTTGTTCCATTCTATGGATCCATTTTTACTCTGGCTAGTATCAGCAGCTTGCTGCTGTTTTCTACCATGTGTTGTGTTCTGCTACCACCCTCCAGCAGAATCCAATTCCAAACTCTTACTGATGTTGAGTACACACTTGTACACACATAGTCTCATCAGCTTCAATTGGATTACTCAGGTGAGTGCATTTGGGTATTTCCACCACAGAAAGTGCAATACAGATCTGCTTTAGGAGAAATCCCTCTCCTTGGCTCAGCACAGCAGTTGAGCATGTGCTTGACTTTAACCAGGTACAGTAGTTGCTACCTGCTTTAAGTTAAACACATGCTTTAAATGTTGTGCTGCATAGGGCTGGTTTGCTGAATTAGGTCTGATTTCCTATGGTGCTGGGTACATCACTCTGAGCAGGACACCCCATCTTCTCCTGGAAGCCTTTTACCCTTTATAATCTACTAGATAAAGAAGTCACATGCCTGCTTATTGTAAATATCTCCAATATGCCCATTCACCCTCCTCCAATGCTCTTTGTCTCTTCCTAGACAGCTTTTCTGATATAAACTGGTATGCCAGTGAAGCCAATGGATTATAATTTCACAGTTTTTGAATTTCTGCTTTCTTGAGATGGTAAATGTTTTCATTTCACAGTGGAAGTCATGTAAATATATGTCTGTTTATTGATTACCAATTGAAAATACTGCCTTTTGTTCTGTAACTGATTTGCACGTGTGAGGCTCCCTGAAATGTGTCATTTGCTTTATATTCTATGCCTAGGTACTGGATGAAAATGTTCTTTAGCACAGAACTAAGGATGTCGATATACCTCACTGAAACATAAAACATAGTGTATTTTAAAAAGCCAAAAAGAAAAATTTGAAAGTCTGGAAATGTAACAAAATGTGACAACAAACTGTAAGCCCTCTCCCTAAGACTTGCTCCTGTCCCCCCTACTCACACTGAGCAGTCCCATTGAACTTTGTCCTGCTGCACTCTCCAGACATTAGGGGCTTGTAAAGGTGTGCACTGAACTCTGTCCAGCTGCCCTACACATCTTTGATGCGGACACATTCTTGAGAACACATCACTGAAACTGCTGCTGCCCGGTGAAATGGGCCTTGATATGGTTAAATGTAGGGAGAGCAGCCAAATGATAGCACTGAGTACAAACTCCTATCTACTTAGCTTTTGGCCAGGATGACCTGTGCCAAAGACTTTTCCCAAAAGACTACCAATAATCGATTACATTTCCTGTAAGGCTTAGCTCTATCTCAGTAATCAAGTAAGTAACAGCTCTCAAGAAGTCTGTTGTGTGTGACATGGCCGGTGCTGGACAGCTCTGTTTTTTTCATACAGACACAGGAGTGCCCCTTTCACAGGGACCTGGTAGTCACAGAGTACAAGTCTGAAGTCATAAACAAGAGAAAGCCCAATATCACAGTGACACAGGCTACAGTCCTGACTAATGAGCAGCTGTGTCACCCCTGCCCTGCAACCTTGGGTGCCTTACAATGCCTTGCTGAAGTAGCTCCCACCTGGGCCTCTCACAAACAGTCTTCCAGCAGGCAAACCACACCCTGAGTATCTGTGTGTAACTGCAGCCTGCCAGCCACGCTGGGTTACACTCCGGCTCTCACCAGTCTTGGTTATACTGCAAGGTGACCCCAACACATCCCAAGTCTCAGATTTTCCCCAAGAAATGTATGTCCTCTTCTGCCCAGCCCTCTCCTGGACAATACAAGTTATACTAAGTCCATTATTTCTTTAAAAAGAATAATAAGCCCACATCCTGTCCCCCTAAATGGAGTTTCCTAGACACTTACACTGGATTAGATAAAACAATAAAAAGTTTTTAACTACAAAGAGAGAGATTTCAAATGAGTCCAAGTAATAAGGCATAAAGGTCAGAGATTGTTACAAGAAAAATAAAAAGAAGATATTTACTAATACCTAATTTGATAAACTATATAAGATTCAAGCAGTTTCTCACCAAATGCTTTTAGCAGTCTTACTGACCAAATCCTAGAGGTCAGGACCCCTCTTCCAGAGTCCAGAGAATGCTTCCTTTGTCACTTCAAGAGCAGTGAATGCAATGGGCAAGGGGAAAGCGGGAGGGTGCCTTGGGGTGTTTTTCCCTCCTTTTATAGTTTCAGTCTCCCTCTTGAAAAAATATTTCCAGCTGGGCACGAGTAGACAAAAAGTCTGTGTGGAAGGATGTTCCCGCTGCTTGTCCTCACGTGTTTGAGCTTCCCCAGTTTCTCTTCCTGCTTGGTGACTCTATTTACTGCTTAAATTAAAATTAAGCAGAGCGCCTATTCCTTTGTGTAGGACAGACCTGTTTGCCAACCTGTTTGGGTAGGACTGCGAGGTTGGGAACATGTGTTAATAACACCATACAGGGGCATCCTATAACGTCACTGTAACTGTGCGTAGACTCACGGCCGTGGTACCTCCTGATGGTCGTCTCGGGGAATTAGCTTCCAGCCTCCGGAGCGCCCTCTGTCGGCCGGTGCCTCGCTTTGCCGCTGGCCCCCGTGTCCCTCCCAGACCCCGGGCAACCCTTTCACTGGGTGCTGCCCCCTGACAGTACCCCCACTGTTTCTCCAGGTCTCCCCACTCAGGGGAACCCCCACCCACTACCCCCACCTCACCTCAGTCATAGGCTACTGCCAGTCACCAACTTGCCCCCACACACTGGGCAGACTGCAGTGTAAGCCATTCATCATAGGCAAGGTTGGGTCTGGACCTGCTGCCTCTACCTATTGCTGGCCTGCCCCTTTGCAACCCCAGTACTTGTCTTAGGCCCTCAGCTAGGCCCACAGCCTGGAGCTCCTCAGCTCCTCTAGCCTTCCCCCAGCCCTGCTCCACTCCTGGTACCCTGCTCGGCTCCCTAGCAGCCAGGCCCTTCTCTCTCTACAAGCAGAGAGAGAGTGTTTGGGCTTCTGGCTCACAGCCTCTTATAGGGACCAGTTGGGCCTGATTGGGGCATGGCCTCAGCTGTTCCTGCCTTCCCTAATCAGCCCAGGCTTTGCTTCACAGCCTCAGCCCTCTCCCAGGGCTGGCTTTAACCCTTCCAGGGCTGGAGCAGGTGACCACCCCACTACAGTCACATACACTGTCACTACACATATTTTACCAGGACAATAATGACCAACAAATTATGAGTTTTCAGATACCACACAAGGAATACTTTGTACAAAAATATTACAATAATGTATAGGGTGTGAATACAAGGGTATAATGTCACAATCATAGGGACTGGGTCAGGTCAAGTCCCTCAGCTCTGAAACTGTGGAGATGTTTGTGCACCCTACAGCTAAACCAAACAAATCCATGCCTGTGAGAATCAGACATGGGCCTAAGGGCTGCAGTGTTTATTGTGCCTACCAGCGGCAATGCAGACAGGGTCACTCTATTACAAATGCACCCTCCTGACCCAGCCCTGCCTCTCCCCCAGTCCAGCTAATACATGGCAGCCATATTCTGGGTGAGAATCTGCACTGGTTACCTTGGATCTAAGGAAGAGAGGATTTGAGAGCTAGTCTGTGGCCCTCAGCTGTGGAAGATATATGGGACCCTTAATTCATGAGGATTCCAAAGACCATGAACGACAGAGGTTCATAGATGAGCCCTGTCTCCCAGTGCAGAGGAATGTGTGCATTCATATATTTTCTGGCAACATTCACCACAGCAGGGAATCTTTGCCCTGTGAAATGGGAACACCACCATGTCCCAATATGCATTACAGATCTGTTCACTAGGGACTCATCCATAGACTTGCAAAGCAGCGGACGATGTATACCCAACAGTGGAATCATCTGGACCTTCCAGTGCCAGGCCAGCAAAAGACCCTGACTGTCCCATCAGCCCAAGAAGGTTCCTTGGCTATGCAGCCAAACACACGCCTCTAAAGTGTGGCTCTGTGGAAACGTCTTGAGGAAGAAGCTGGAATTAGGCCAAGATCTCCAAAACTGGGTGCCTCAAATTAGGCTTCTAAATGCATATTTAAACATATCTAAATAATTGGGCTGATTTTTCAAAAGTGCAGAAAGCCCAGCATCTCCTCCTGACGCCAGAAGGAGCTGTAGATGCTCAGCACCTCTGGAAATCAACGATTTACATGTTTGAGGCTAGAATTTTCAAAGCAGTATAAAGGGAGTTAGTGCCCAGCTTTCACTGAGTTGTGGGCTCCTTTGACAATCCCAGCCCAAATATGGACTTTGAAGCCCAATATGAGCACCCAGTTTCAGAAAATCTTGGCCTAGGTGTCTTACATTGGACTCCCAATAGCTGAGATCCAGAATATTAACCAGTACTCTTGAAAATGTAACCCTTGACCTCTCTGTGCCTGAGTAGTTCTATTTGAAAATAAAGATAGTAACACTTCCCACAGAGGAGCTAAATTCGTCAAAATCTATCATCTATCTATCTATCTATCTATCCAGGCTCTTGTATTGACACCCAAGACTATGGTATCTGAGCACTGCACAAAGGCTTATAAATACATACAGGTTATAATAATCTCCCATCTCCTGAAATTGCTCCACTGTCCAACAAAGCTATAGGAGGATATGTTTAAATATATCACATAGGGATACAAGGTAAAGTTTAGGGTTAAACCTTAACCTAAAAAGTGAGTATTTGAAAGCCTGGAAGTTTTCATTAACTATGACATCTTTTGATGTTCTCTAGTGTTTAAGTGCGGTATATCTGCAACCTGAACTCTCTTAATGACTTTTTCTTTTGACAGGTAATCTTGCTGTTTTTTTCAAAGGGCCGTCAATCTGAAGTATATGAACCCGGCCTCTTTCTTTCTGATTTTCTATAACTGTCAAACTCTGTATTTGTCAGGTGATGCTGTCATGTTTTCTGAGAAGGTTTCTCTTCTAGCAATCATCAAAACCATTAGCATCATTACAGCAGATTGAACATTTGGGGCCCAAGTTGTGAAATCCTCACTCACATTCTTTTCAGGCAAATCCCTCCTGGCTTCACTTGGATTTAAGGACTGAGACCCTGTCTACACAGAAGTTGTATCACTTCAACTAGACCAGGATAGTTTAAGCAGTGCACCTCCTAGCGTGGATGCAAGTATACCAGTATAAATGTGTTTATACAATACAGCTAGTCCCAAACAGGAAGGAGCGTGAGCTATAATTGTATAACACACTTTGAAACAGATATAATGGCATCCACAGTAGGGCTTGCGCTGGTATAACCTCCTCAGTAAAAAACCACCCGGCATAGCTACACTGGGACAAGCCCTATGTGTAATGCAGGCCTGAGTAAGGCAGGGTTTGGCCATAGTCACCTAGAGCTCCACCCTGCCGGGTGAGGATGAGGGTGGAGGTGGCAGCATTAGGCTATCAAGATGGCTGGTGCCCAAGGTGCTGATTGGTCACTGTTCCAGTGGGTGAAGTGGGCTGAGGATTGGGGGCTGGCAGGAACATGGCCTCTGTCAGGATAATAAAAGGCCCCTGTGGTGCCTCTGTCAGCCTGGGTCTCCCCTCCACCCAGACAAAGGGAAGTGACTGAGAGCTGGAGAAGTAACCCCACAGAAAGCTGGGCAGGTCACAAAGTTCAACTGGCTCCTGTACAAAGGGGCAACACCAGTGCACTGCTCAAGCCCCACTTTAGCGCTATCCTTAGTGCCTAAGTGGTGCATAATCCATTGCACTGGCCCTCAGAGAATAACCCTCATCCGCCCTCAGGGCATAACGAGCCCTGGCTGGTCACTAGCTAGCTAATCAGTGGGATATTTCTGCACATACAGTTCCACCTCTCTCTCCAGACACACGGTACTACTAGCTACAGTGTGCAGGGCCCGTCTGTCTGTGGCACTGCTCCTAGCAGCAATTCCTGGAACAGCTTTCAGATTTTTCCATGTTGCTGTTCGTTGGTTATTATAGGCAAGATGCTGCCTGCTAAACCCAGAATGAGCCAGCAAAGCACAGACCTTCTGTGCCATGTCTAGCTACTGTCGTATGATGATTGATTTGGGCTGGGATTTCCCAAGGTGTTGAGGGGAGAGAGCTTGCCTTAGTTCCCTGGAAAACCCCAACTTTATTTATCCCTTTATTTCCAGTAGGTATTTCTGGGTAACTTATACGAAAGTCAGTCACACTCCAGTGGGGAATCCAGCTCTTCCACTGACCCAGCAATTAACCAATCAGGGCTCCAGCACAGTGGCGTTAACTAAGAGGGTTGGGGGAGGAGAACGCACCCCAAAGTTGTTTTCACCTGCTCAGCGTTCCATAGGCCACGGAGCCGGGGGCCATGGCCCGCCCACTTTCAGGCAGTGGTCCCACACTAAATCAATACAGCTGCTGCCGGAGTGGTTCAGAGTGTTGCTCCAGCTGCGTGGTCGCAACACTGCTAAAATTTGACCCAGCTGCCACTCTGCACGGAAAACTCAACTCCTGGCAGCACCAGCTCATGCACTGCGGTGGTCGTTTGGGGATACTCCCCAGCCGAAGAACACTCTGTGGGACAAGAGGCAGGGGACAAGCAGGGCTGGAACGGGGTCCCTGCTAGGGGTGGCGGCATGGACTAGATTTGTCCCTCGTGACACTTTCTTGGGGGGCCCAGAGCTATGAGTGGCCTTATTACCCCCCCTGCCTCAGCAAGAGAGAAACCTCCTGGAACCAGACTTTGTGTCTGTGCTCAGCCAGTCACTTAGTTAGCCAGCCAGACAAACTGGGTTTTGTGACACCTGATTTGAGCTAGACAGGGCTGAAACTGCCATGCTGGCCTGTATTATTATTATTATTATTGATAATCATTTGCATTATACTGCTGTCTAGAGGCCCCAACAGACCAGGGCCCCATTGTGCTGTTTGCCAGAAGCTGGGAATGGGCGACTGGCGATGGATCACTTGATGATTACCTGTTCTGTTCATTCCCTTTGGGGCACCTGGCATTGGCCACTGTCAGAAGACAGGATACTGGGCTAGATGGACCTTTGGTCTGACCCAGTATGGCCGTTCTTATGTTCTTATGTAGAGGCTGCACAGCCCCATGGTAAGAGAGTCCCTGCACCAAAGAGCTTACAGTCGAAATGGAGAGTATGAGCATAGGAAGGATGGGGAACTGAGGTCCAGAGCAAGTCAGCGACTCACCCAAGATCATACCTGGTGCCTCTAAAAGATCCTTCCTTTCCTTCCCCTCCCTGATGCCTCCCTGGCTTCTTCAATGTACCTGTAGCTGCCCATGGTGTAGTTCATTGGTTATTATGGGCTAGATGGTGCCTGCTACACCCAGCCCTTCATGGAGCTGCCATGGCTGAGCACTCACCTCATCTCCCTGGGGGTGGGGTCTACAGCTCTGCAGACTGGTGAGTGGGGAAGCAGAGCTGTGGGCAAACCTCCTCCCAGCTCCATCCAGAGCACAGGATCTGGGACTCGTCCAGGCCATACATAGCCTGCACATGGAAGGAAGCCGGGTCTCACCCATGCGAGAGCCCAGTGGAACGGGACCCTAAAGCTGCAGTGATGCTGTTTATCCACCCAGCTCTCACATGGGTTCTGAGCTCTCATGGGACCCATTTGCTACACTTACCTGCAAACAGCTGTGGAGTAAAGGCTGCTGGCTGCGAGGCAGCATCCCCATGGCAGACCCCATTCCCGATCTGCATTGACATCCCCAATGAGGCTGGCATGTGGTGCCCTGACAAGGGGTGGGGGTATATCACAAGTATTGTTGAACAAGAGCAGCTGTGCAAATTCCATCTCTGTGCAAAACTCTGGGGGAAAATCACAAAAGTTGGCAACACTGAGATTCCATTATCTCAACGCTCAGACTTACTGGCCAGCCCTAAGGCTTTAGACAGGTTTGCACTCTGCACAGCTCAGCCATGCCTCCGTTGCCACTACTACAGCTACACTGCTATTTATACTCGAGCTAGAGCAAGTCTGGGTGCACAAGCAGGAGAATCATGTTCCTAGCTTGTTGCATAGATGTAGCCTACAGTTGGGAGTGTACTTCCCACCGTGGGTAGACAGTGCTAGCTTTGATCTAGACATACCCTGAGAGGCCATCAGTATCAAATTGGTCATCCCAGAACAATGAAGAGTTAGCCAGACTTCACCAGTTTTCACCCTCATGTCTGTTGGGAGGAGTGCAGGGTTCTGAGCCTGTGTGCTCGAATTCCTTTTTCAATAAATCATTTCCCTCAATGCAGACATGTTGTGCTGCAGACTCTGGGCTCCTGGAGTTCTTAGGAGTTACAGCTTGGGGGGTGCTGCTCCCCACTGGCCTCAGGGCCTTTTCCTCTGTGCTTGCCATGCGATGCAAAGGGAAGGCACTTGGCAAACCACACTCCACCTATTGTCGAGTTACGTCCCCCCTTAGGTTCTCCATCACTGGTTCAGTATCACTCATTGAACTGACACTACCTTTCAAAGGCAACAGGTGGTTAAATGTGCTGTGTGCTGCTTGCTTAAACCAACTTGTTTTTCAGATCAGACTGTCACTTTGGTTTTGACCCCTTTGAGACGGAAGACTGAGGGCTTGTCTACATGCGTAAAGATCAATTTGAAATCACTTTAGTTAAATGGATGCACCCCCTTAACGTAGATGATCCAATTGCTTTACCCCTCACCTGTATCATTTCAATTTCTGTTGGTAAATTATGCATTAAGACAAACCCATTTAAACAGAGCTTAAGTAAGTCTACATAAGGGGGTTGCACCAGTTTAACTAGATTGATTTAAAGCTAGTTTGGCTCACCTCTTGCAATTCTTCTAATGTAGGCCAGTACCCAGATACAGCAGTGCCAGGTGCCTGGACCCTGTTCTCCATACAGACTTGCACATTAAAACCAAGTTAGTTCTGCTGAGGCTAATTTGTCTGAGAACATTCTTATTATGGAATAAAAATGGCTAAAGTTGATTTAGCTAAAGTTAGTTTGTTACCATAAGAACATAAAAACATAGAATGGCCATACTGGGTCAGAACAAACATCCATCTAGTCCAGTATCTTGTCTTCCAACAGTGGCCAATGCCATATACTTCCAAGGAAATGAACAGGATAGGGCAATCATCAAGTGATCCATCTCCTGTCATCCAGTCCCAACATCTGGCAGTCAGAGATTTAGGGACACTCAGAGCATGGGGTTACATCCCTGACCATCTTGGCTAATAACCACTGATGGACCTATCCTCCATTAACTTATCTAATTCTATAATTTTGACCTTCACAACATCCCCTGGCAACGAGTTCCACAGGTTGATTGTGCATTGTGTGAAGAAGTACCTCCTTTTTTTTTGTTTTAAACTTTCTACCTATTAATTTCATTGGGTGAGCCCTTGTTCTTCTGTTATTAGAAGGAGTAAATAACACTTCCTTATTCACTTTCTCCACACCCAGTCCTGATTCTATAGACCTCTATCATATACCCCTTTAGTCATCTCTTTTCCAAGCTGAACAGTCCCAGTCTTTTTAATTTCTCCTCATATGGTAGCTGTTCTATACCCCTAATCATTTTTGTTGCCCTTTTCTGTATCTTCTCCAATTCCAATATATCTTTTTTGAGATGGGCCAACCACATCTGCACACAGTATTCAAGATGTGGGCATACCATGGATTTATATAGTGGCATTATGATATTTACTGTCTTATTATCCGTCCCGTTCCTAATATTGATGGCTTTTTGACTGCTGCTGCATGTTGAGTGGATGTTTTCAGGGAACTGTCCATGATGACTCCAAGATCTCTTTCTTGAGTAGTAACAGCCAATTTAGGCCCATCTTTTTAAAGATATTATTGGGATTATGTTTTCCAGTATGCATTATATTATCAGCAGTGAATTTCATCTGCCATTTTCTTGCCCAGTCACCCACGTTTGTGAGATCCAAAGTGTGCTTTGGACTTAACTATCTTGAATAATTTTGTATTATCTACAAATTTTGCCACCTCACCGTTTACCCCTTCTTCCAGATCATTTATGAATATGTTGAACAACACTGGTCCCAGTATAGATCCCTGGGGGACACTGCTATTTACCTCTCTCCATTCTTAAAAAATGACCATTTCTTCCAAGCCTGTTTCCTCTCTTTTAACCAGTTCCTGATCCATGAAAGGACCTTCCCTCTTATCCCATGACTGCTTAGTTTGCTGAAGAAGCTTTCATGAGAGACCTTGTCAAAGGCTTCTGAAAGTCCAAGTACACTATATCCACTGGGTCAACCCTCGTCCACATGTATATTGATTCTAAAAGATTTGTGAGGCAAGATTTCCCTTTTCAAAAGCCATGTTGACTCTTCCCCAACAAATTGTGTTCATTTATGCATCTGACAATTCTTTTCTTTACTATGTAATGAAAGATGGAATGGATCAGCAAGGAATGCTACCTCTTGGAGGTCAGAAAGTGTACGGAAAATGTGAGAACTGCCAAAAGCCAAACAGAGCTGGACTTTGCAAAGGAGATTGAATCAAATTAATATCAGTAGTAAAAGGTTCTAAAGCCATATAAAGAAAAAGAAAACAAGGAAAGAAGGAAGTGGGACAACTAAGCACTGAGGATGGGGTGGACATTAAAGATAATGGGGAGGGATAGCTCAGTGGTTTGAACATTGGCCTGCTAAACCCGGCATTGTGAGTTCAATCCTTGAGGGGGCCACTTAGGGATCTGGGGCAAAATCAGTACTTAGTCCTGCTAGTGAAGGCAGGGGGCTGGACTCGATGACCTTTCGGGGTCCCTTCCAGCTCTATGAGATAGGTATATCTCCATACATACATATATATAATATAGGTATGGCCAAATACTTTGCCATAGTTTTTAGTAAGAGTATTGAGGAGCTTTGGGGTAATGGAAATGAGGATATGGAAGTAGAAATTACCACATCCGAGGTGGAAGTCAAACTCAAACAGCTTAATGGGACCAAACTGGAGGGCCTGGATAATCTCCATCCATGAATATTAAATGAACTGGCACATGAAATCGCAAGCCCAATAGCAAGGATTTTTAATGAATCCATAAATTTGGGAGTCATACTTTAGGACTGGAGAATTGCTAACATGGTACCTATTTTTAAGAAAGGTAAAAAGAAATGATCGAGGAAACTACAGGCATGTAAGTTTGACTCAATTGTATGCAGGGTCTTGGAACAAATTTTGAAAGAGAAAGTAGTTAAGGACAGAGGTAATTAGTAATTGGGATAAAATACAACATGGTTTTACAAATGGTAGATTGTGCCAGACCAACCTGATCTCATTCTTTGAGAAGATAACCCATTCTCTAGACAAGGGAAATGCAGCAGATTTCATCTACCTGGGTTTCAGTAAGGCATTTGATACAGTTCCACATGGGAAATTATTGGTTAAATTGGAGAAGATGGAGATTAATATGATAATTGAAAGGTAGATAAGGAATTGGTTAAAGGGAAGGATACAACTGATGATACTGAAAGGTGAACTGTCAAGCTGCAGTTCCTCAGGGATCTGTCTTGGGATCAGTCTTATTTAACATTTTTTAAATAATCTTGGCACAAAAAGTGGTAGTGTGCTAATAAAATTTGCAAATGACATAAAGTTGGGAGATATTTCCAATATGGAAGAGGACTGGAATATCATACAAGAAGATCTAGATGACCATGAAAACTGGAGTAATAGAAATGGGATGAAATTTAATGGTGTAAAATGCAAAGTCATGCACTTGGGGACTAACAACAAGAATTTTTGCTATAAGCTGGGGACTTATCAGTTGAAAGAAACAGAGGAGGAGAAAGATCTTGGTGCATTGGTTGATCACAGGATGACTATGAGCTGCCAATGGGAACCGGCCATGAAAAAAGGCTAATGTGATAGTAGGGTGCATCAGTCAAAGTATTTCCAGTAGAGATAGGGAAGTGTTCATACTATTAGACAAAGCACTGGTGAGACCTCATCTGGAATATTGTGTACAATTCTGGTCTCCTATGTTTAAGAAAGATGAATTCAAACTGGAACGGGTTCAGAGAAGGGCTACTAGGATGATCAGAGGAATGAAAAATCTGCCCTCTGAGAGGAGACTCAAGCAGCTTGGCTTGTTTAGCTTAACCAAAAGAAGGCTGAGGGGAGATATGATTGCTCTCTATAAATACGTCAGAGGGATAAATACGAGGGAGTGGGAGGGGTTATTTAAGTGCCAATGTTCACACAAGAACAAATGGATATAAACTGGCCATCAACAAGTTTAGGCTTGAAATTAGACAAAGGTTTCTAACCATCAGAGAAGTGAAGTTCTGGAACAGCCTTCCAAGGGGAGCAGTGGGGGCAAAAAAACTAACTGGCTTCAAGACTGAACTTGATAAGTTTATGGAGGGGATGGTATGATGAGACTGGTACATGCCATCATAGGCAGACTCTGACTGCTAGTAGCAAATATGCCCAATGGCCAGTGATGGGACACTAGATGGGGAGGGCTCTGAGTTACTACAGAGAATTCTGTCCCAGGTGTCTGGCTCTTGCTGAAATGCTCAGGGTACAACTGACTACCATATTTAGAATCAGGAAAGAATTTTCTCTCAGGCCAGATTTGAAGAGCCCCTGGGCAGTTTTCGCCTTCCTCTGCAGCATAGGACATTGGTCACTTACAGGTTTAAATTAGAGTCAATGGTGGGGTCTCTGTAACTTGAAATCTTTAAATCATGATTTGTAGACTTCAGTAACTCAGCCAGATGTTATGGGTCTGTTACAGGGGTCCGGGGGTGAGGTTCGGTGGCCTGCAATTTGCAGGTCAAAAGAGATGATCATGATGGTTCCTTCTGACCTTAAATTCTATGAGTCTATAGTTTCAACCAATTTGCTGGTACTGAAGTTAGGCTTACCAGCCTGTGATTGCCAGGATCACTTCTGGAGCCTTTTTAAAAAATTGGTATCACATTAGCTATCCTATAGTCCTCTAGTACAGAGGCTGATTTAAAGGTATAAGTAATGTAGTACAATTAGTAGTGCTGCAGTTTCATATCTGAGTTCCTTCAGAGTTCTTGGGTGAATCCCATCTGGTCCCAAGGACTTATTACTGTTTGATTTATCTTTTTTTTTCTCAAAAAACTTCCTCTATTCATACTTCAATCGTGGACAGTTCCTCAGATTTGTCACCTAAAAAGAATGGCTCAGGTGTGGGAATCTCCCTCACATCCTCAGCTGTGAAGACCAATGCAAAAAAAAATCATGTAGCTTCTACACAATGGCCTTGTCTTCCTTGAGTGCTTCTTTAGCACCTCAATCATCCAGTGGCCCTGCTGATTGTTTGGCAGGCTTCCTGCTTCTGATAGTTTGAATTTTTGGCTAGTTGATCTTCATATTCTTTTTTCGGCCTGCCTGATTATACTTTTACATTTGACTTGCCAGAGTTTATGCTCCTTTCTGTTTTCCCCAGGAGGAGCTGACTTCCAACTTTAGCTAAATTGACTTTAGCCACTTTTATTCCCTAAGAAGAATGTTAACACAGAGACTTACACCAAAAATAGTCAAATCAGTTTGAGGACACTCTGATGTAGTTAAATGGGTGCAATTTTGTGTGAAGAACAATTCCTGAGATAGATGAGAGATTAGATTAGATTTATCTCAAATATAAAGCATTTGATGAAAAATTCTTTTCAGTCTTTGGTGAAATACTTCTCCCTGTCCCTACCCACCACCTCCAGGTCTAGTCCAGTTCAGTATTCCGTGTGTTACTTGTTTTTAAAATCACGTTGCATTTATTTTGCATTCCCAAAAATGTTCAGAGTCTTCAGGGTGCTGCCAATGTTTATACTGCCAGTGAGGTTCCACTGCAGACGTTGCTGAAGGAAAGTCGGGTGCATTTTTCAGCTGGGCTGGCAACATTTGGGCTTCTTAGCCTGGAGGAAGCTGAGGCAGAGGGTTGGGGCCTGGCATACAAGCCTAAAGCCATGTTTCATGAGAGTTCTGCATGTTTCATGAGAGTTTTCCAACCCCCTCCAAAAAAATAATAATAAAATAAAAATCCCGGTCACCTTTAAAAAGTCTGAAAATGCCCAGGGAAGCTGTAATGGGTTCTGTCATGGCTTGCACTGTAACTTTGAGGGCTTTTGTGCTGTGCAGCTATGGTTTAGATCCCTGACACCAGTAGCCGGCCCACAAGCAAAAGATCTCAGCCTGGCTCTCACCCACCTAGCTACTCTTTGCAGGGTGACATCAACGGTCCTTCCAGTCCCTCCCCACAAACGTCTTCCCTGCGTTCTTAATTACCAGACATTTGGACCATTCCCTGCTGGCTTCTCAGCCCTGAAGGGGTGAAACTAGCCCCCAGTTATCAGGTCATTTTGGCACACACAGTTTGCACACTGGAAACCTGCTTGGGAAAAAAATAAAAAAAATTATTTAATAGGAAAACCACAGATTCAAACATGAACTAGTAAGGGGAAAGCAAACAGATACAAGTTACATAGAAAACAAAGATGCCACTACAAGTTTTATACTTTCATATTAGAAAAAATCCCTTTTTTAATAAGAGTTACCTAGTGGCTTAAAACAGTTTGCCAGCGTACCCCCTAACTATAGAAGGGATCCAGCACTCATGGCTAGCCTCCTTCTTTGGAACTGTCCTATCAAGTTCTGGATGATCTTCAGTTCAAACCTCTTCTATTTTAAAAGGGTTTGCAGATTTTTTTCCCTTCAGCCACTATAGATAGTCAAAGTGGGGGAAAACTCCCTCCTTTCTGAAGTATCAGAGGGGTAGCCGTGTTAGTCTGGATCTATAAAAAGCAACAAAGGGTCCTGTGGCACCTTCTAGACTAACAGACGTATTGAAGCATAAGCTTTCGTGGGTGAATACCCACTTTGTCGGATGCATGTAGTGGATATTTCCAGAGGCAGGTATAAATATGCAGGCTAGAATCAGTCTAGAGATAACGAGGTTAGTTCAATCAGGGAGGATGAGGCCCTGGTCTAGCAGTTGAGGTGTGAACTCCAAGGGAGGAGAAAGTGCTTTTGTAGTTGGCTAGCCATTCACAGTCTTTGTTTAATCCTGAGCTGATAGTGTCAAATTTGCAAATGAACTGAAGCTCAGCAGTTTCTCTTTGAAGTCTGGTCCTGAAGTTTTTTTGCTGCAGGATGGCTACCTTTAAATCTGCTATTGTGTATCCAGGGAGATTGAAGTGTTCTCCTTTCTGAGTTTCTGAAGCTGGGTTTTCTATTGAGTTTCAGGCTGTTCCCATTAGCTTTGATAGTTCCTCTTGTTCTGGGCTGGACAATGATTAGATGCTTGAGATAGCCCTCCCTCCCTGATTACTTCACTGCCCTGTTGCGAGGTAAAGATTAAGTCACACTACAGTTACAATTTTCAATGTCTACATATACACATATTCATAACCATAAGCTGTATA
Source organism: Terrapene triunguis (assembly GCF_002925995.2). Taxonomy (NCBI): domain Eukaryota; kingdom Metazoa; phylum Chordata; order Testudines; family Emydidae; genus Terrapene; species Terrapene triunguis. The sequence goes on from NW_020664543.1 coordinate 24,573,906, forward strand.
CATATCTCATGACTATTAAATTATGTGCATTACAAAGCTTCATAAAAGATGTTACTCGGTATAATCTTACAGTAAAACATAGTATGCGATCAGTTGGTTAACTCGGCATTGCCTTAATTGACACCACACTAGAGTAGGCTGCTAGAGAGGTGATGATCAAGTGGGGCTATGCCACCTGTGGCTGCGGCAGAGAGCCTCAAAATATGAAACATCTCCTGCAGTGCCAGCTGGTTGAACATGAATCCTCTTCCAGTGACCTGGCAGAGTGCAATTATCGGGCAATTGTCTCTGCATGGATGTGGTGGGAAGCAGTATGAGAACACATAAAAAAGAAGCTGGTTTTACTGCTTATTTTGGGAGGTTTAAACCAAACCCTCTGTTCTCCCCTTGGGGTGTCTGGACTCTGAATGTCACAAAGACAATTCCCCAGTGTTCTGTGATCACTCACTCACTCACTCTCACACAAATGATTTACAGCAACTACTCAAAAGTCATTCTTCACTCTCCCCTCCGCCCGAAAATTTTGAAAAATATATATGCGATGTTTACGGCAAACAGAGAAGTTAGATAAAAATTAAAATATTCTTGTTGGAAGGTCACAGTGTAACATGATTTTATTTCTTAGGAACCAGAAGATCTATTCAGGACAAGATGTCTTCAGGTGTGGTGGGTCTTTAACAACCATCTGTGACCGGAGTCCCAGGGGAGCCAACTGAGGTCACTCAATTAGAGTGAACTGGAAAGAACGGGTCAGACAATCCCCAAAGCTGGTGGATATTCCAATACTTAGATTTACCAAACCAGCACAAAACAGCTTCTAGCATACCTCACTGGTTAGCCAGAAGCCAACAATACAGTTCCCTTAAAGCAACCCAGCCAGACACCCAAGTCAAATATGATGAGGATTACTGAAAATCTTATTCATCGTATTAAAAAGTTCTACCAATCCCAAAGGATCGGACACATTACCTCCCAGGTTACACGCTTATAGCCAATTCTTATTAACTAAACTAAAATTTATTAAAAAAGAAAAGAGAGAGAGTATTGGTTAAAAGATCAGTATACATATAGACATGAGTACAATTCTTGAGGTTCAGATTCATAGCAGAGATGGTGAGCTTTGTAGTTGCAAAGAGTTCTTCAGAATTAGTTCATAGGTTATAGTCAAATGTGTATATTCAGGGTGGTCCAGTCAGGATTGGGATTTCGGCATGAAGCCTCAAGCAGATCTGAGATGACAGGATCAGGACCCAAGAGTCTTTTATACAGTTTTCTAGCAGCCGCTTGACCATACAGTCCTGGGTGAACATTAGGCTTTTGATGTAATCCTCTGTTTCCTAAACCTCACCGGTAATTAACTATATGGATTAACATAAGATTATTTATCCATTAAGCAGTTTATAACAAACTTTAAAGAGACATAAAGACAATGACATTATTGCACCCAAGATTCATCGAAATGTTAATATTGCCTTTTGATCTGTGAATCAATAGCTATAGTGACAGACAGGAACTGTCTGTTTACATGGCAAACATTTAACAAGCTATAATTAAACACATACAATTAGTATCACCTCAAATTCTCTAACAATACAGGTTTCATTTCAAAGTTCTAGTTTATCTACCATGGAGTGTCCCTAATTACCATTCATATATTCTTCTAACATGTCTCTAATGGTTGAATCTGGGTCAATTAGCCTGCAGGATGCTTAACCCTTTCTGGTCATGTGTCACACTTTGTATAAGATTCATTGCAATTATAGAACAGTGATAGCAATAATGATTTGCATGATTATATTTTAATTAGATATGTCACACCATCCTATTCAGAGACTGACACTCAGGCACTCTTCCCTACCTCCTTATCACAAGGAAAATAAGGCGAAAATACAGCAAAGATAATCCTAAAGACTCAGACATACCAGAGTTCATAATCTGAAACAGACTTCATAAACTGTAGATAGACAGATTTCCCAAATTGTCACAACATCTGAAGTTACAAGTATGCTATCTTTTAAAGGACAAAGTTCAGGCTGAGTGTGTTTCAGCTGATTTGGGTGACAGTGAATGATTCTGGATTCTGTGAAGGGGGGAATTTAGCCATTCATTCCCAGGTGTTTTAAAGGTGCAAAAGTTTTTTAAACAAAGAGTAGCTGTGTGACACTGCACCCTATATTCTTCACATTGATATTATTATGATATGATTATGGCATAGTATTGATGTCTTTTATGCAAGATAGGTCATGTGAGATATCATTGAAAAGGTTATGATTTACTGAATATGATTATCCTATTTGTATGCATGTATCATTTCTGTATCTGAAGTTAGGAATATTGACTATATATCGGTATGATAAATGTGTTTACAGCTGGGGAACACCCATTAGTGAGAATGCACTCAGCCTAGATGGTTCACTGGGGAGGGTCATTAGAGAAACAATAGGCCTTAGAAGAAGTTTATCTCCCACCGGGGTGCCACCTGGAATTGGGGTACCACTGAGCCCCCCTGACCCACCAGCCTGGGCTCCCTTTACATTGTACTTCTGTGACCAGCACACATACAGATAGGTACACACCCAGCTGCAGTACATACAGAGCTGTGATCAGCGCTGCATGAGTAGGCTACAGCTAAGGAACTGCCCAGCTACTCAAATTATACCATCTCGTGCTGCACAGAGATCTATACAGCGTAAGCTCATGAAGTTTGCCCCCACCCTCAATATGGAGAAAGATATGTAACTGCTTTCTGCCCCAAGTTATGTTTCCCACACACTGGTTTTAGACAAAGCAAAAATAAGTTTATTAACAACAAAATATAGATTTTAAGTGATTATAAGGGACAGTAAACAGATCAAAGCAGATTACCTAGCAAACAAACAAAACATGCAAACTAAGCTTAATATACTAAAGAGATTGGATATGAGTACCAAATCCTCACCCTAAATGATGATTCAAGCAGGCTGCAGTGATTCTTAAGGGGCCAACTGCACTTGCTTACAGCTTAAAAACTCCAGGTGTTCCTTTCACAGGCTAAAAATCCCTTTAGCCTGGGTCCAGCACTTCCCTGCAGTTCAGTCCTTGTTCCACGGGTGATTCCCAGAGTCTTTTTGGGGCAGGGAGTCAGTGAAGAACCAAGATGATGTCACTCCCCTGCCTTAAATAGCTTTTGCAGATGGCAGGAACCCTTTGTCTCAAAGCTTGGCTCCCATGCCAGTCAGTGGAAAAACACTGGTATTCCAAGATGGAGTCCAGTACCAGGTGACCTGATTACATGTCCCTGTAGTGCCACAGCAACCATGAGTCAGAGGCTGTTTGTAGGATCCTCAGGTTGCTCTCCCCACCCCACAACCCCACCCTCCATCTTCCCGGTGGGAGATAAACTTCTTCTAAGGCCTATTGTTTCCTCTACTAGCTTTTCCCAGCCAGTCATCTAGACTTAGTGCATTCTGCCTAATGGGCATTCCCCAGGTGTAAACACATTTGTCATACAGATATATAATCAATATTCCTAGCTTCAGATACAAAAATGATACATGCATACAAATAGGATAATCATATTCAGTAAATCATAACCTTTTCAATGATATCTTACATGACCTATCTTGCATATAATACATCAGAATTATGTCATAATCATATAATAATATCACTGTGATGAGTATGGGGTGCAGTGTCACAGGCTGAACTCCACTAAAACACTCTTGCAACAGTTGCTTTTTTCAAATAATAGTTTAGTGGGAGAGACACAAAATGTCTCCCAAAGTACTCTCTAGAACAGTGATTCCCAAACTGGGGTTCGTGAACCCCTAGGGGTTCGCAGAACGTTACAGGGGGTTCGCCAGAAAAATTTCACTAATGGCGGACAGAGGACCCCGGGCATTGGAGACAGCAGGTGGGACCCGGTTGCAGGGCAGACACCCTGAGCCCCAGGGAGAGCGGGGCCGGACAGTTGCGGCCAGCAGCCCGAGCCCTGCCCCTGTCAGCTGGGGAGCCGGCAGCCCAAACCCCAGCGCTCTGTGCGGGGCTGGCAGCCCAAGCCCCAGGGAGAGCGGGGCCGGGCAGTTGGGGCCAGCAGCCTGAGCCCTGCCCCCGTCAGCTGGGGAGCCGGCAGCCCAAACCCCAGTGCTCCGCTCGGGGCTGGCAGCCCAAGCCCAGGGAGAGCGGGGCTGGGCAGTTGGGGCTGGCAGCCTGAGCCCTGCCCCCGTCAGCGGGGGAGCCGGCAGCCTGAACCCCAGCCCGAGCCCCAGGAATTTGCCAAATCTCATCTAAAGCCAGAACCACAGCCCTCCTTGTTACCACCAGCCACAACCTCACCCGAAACTAGAGGTGGGTGAAAAATACCAAGCATTTTTCACAGAAAGTTTTGAATTTTTTTCACATTTTTCAAAATTCCCCAAGAAAAATTTACAAAAAACTGAAACGGAAAGATGGTCCATTTTCAAAAACTGTTTTCATGAAACATTTTTTCTGATTTTTGAAAACCAAAAATGAATTTATTTTTATTCAAAACCATTTTTTTTTAAACAAAAGCCAAAAAAACATTTTGCAGAAACAT
>NW_020664543.1:24578560-24611602 GCF_002925995.2 Terrapene triunguis
AAACAAAAGCCAAAAAAACATTTTGCAGAAACATTTTTGGTTTCTGGTTTTTCTATGTTCGTTAAAAAAAGTTTCAATTAAAAATATTTTTCAGAGGTTCATAGATTCTGGGGCCCGGCAGTTGGGGCATCCATCACACTGAGGAAATTTAAACTTAAATCCCTGCAAATATTCATTTTTAGGAGGAGGTTCACAAGATTTCACAATTTAGTGAAAGGGGTTCGCGGGCTGTTAAAGTTTGGGAACCACTGCTCTAGAACAAAATCCTGCAAATACAGAACAAGATGATAGAGACAGAAATGTAGGTGTAACCCAGACCCTCCCTGTGGTGCTCTGTCCCCATCTAGCGGCTGGGCCACATATAAAGGAGGATGAGGTTGCTGTGGTCTTGGGCTCTGTAGATCAGGTAATAGTGGCTCATGCTTGGAGATTCAGAGGCCCTAGATTCAATCCCTGCAGCTGACAACACACCCAGGAGCATGGTGCAATATAGGCAAACTAGAAATCAGAGGCTTTCCCACCCATGGTACTGAGAATGTGGGTCAGGACAGAGTGGAAGCCAAGCCAGTGTTAGTGATAATTCAGTGACATTCACTCCTGTACAGAAGACTGGCCCAGGCACTGCTTAAGTCTCATATCAGGCTTTGGCCCATGATCTCAAGCTGCTGTTCATAGAAATAATAGAATAGCAGAGCTGGAATGGACCTCAGGAGGTCATCTAGTCCAACCCCCTGCTCAAAGCAGGACCAATCCCCAGACAGATTTTTGACCCAGATACCTAAATGATCCCCTCAAGGATTGAACTCACAATCCTAGGTTTAGCAGGCCAATACTCAAACCACTGAGCTATCCCTCCCCCTAATTGTTAACTTGCTAAGAGACTGCTGACATCCCATTGGCCACGGCCTAGGTTTTTAGCGCTGACCAGCAGCACCAGGAATGTTTAACTGTTCTTGTGTCTAGTGGGCTTCTGCTGACACTGGCCACAATCAGGCAGGTGGGCCAAGTGGGAGTGCTGGTATTCTCTAAGGAAATAGACTATCTGGTGGGGAGAATCAGCCGGGCTTCTCTGTCGAGCCTCTCCTCGTTTCTTCCATCCTGTAGACACTTCAGGGGCCATATCTTCTGGCATTGCTGCGATATTTTTCCAGCTGACTTCATATCTCTTCCACGAGGGCATTTCAGCCTTACATTTTTGTGGCTGTATCAGACAGAGAGGGAGCATTTGGGTTGTGTTTCTGTGTAATTGCCCCCTTAGCCAGGATAGATTCAAAGGCATCTATGTTGTGCCCCACTTGCCTTGCTTACCTTGAGACTGCTTTGACTGGCCTGTGAGCAGTTTTGCTCTTTCAATCATCTGAACACGAAAAGAGGCTTCCACGAGCTGAAGCTTTTCTTCCCCCACCCCTACTGTTCTCTTTAATATGCTCTCGTTCAGCCTGAGTGAGAATAAGAGGCTGGAGAAACCAGTGTTTTGCATTGTCCTTAACATATTCTCAGGTGTGCAGCCTTCACAAAGCAATTCACTGACAAGCTTGCGCCATCCAAGGAAGCTAGGGAAAGGGAAACAGCAAAGGACCGATATTCCTGCACGCACTTCTCAGCCCTCGCTATCCCATGCAGTTGCAGGAGAGGTTCATTTTGATGAACCTGTCTGTTCTGCATGGACAAATATTGCACAGGCATTAGCCTCAATGTCTGTGGACACAGCCACCACCACACACACTTTTGCAGCATGCTGAGAGTTAGTGGAGTGCTGCCCTCCACGGCAGAGGTGACTGCATGTCAGGGGTGCTGTATGTGTTTCATTCTGGGGTGAAGACTACTGACAAGTCCTGGGGTGTTGGGACCCCCTGGCCTGGTTGTGTTGGGTGTTTCTGGACACGCTGTGAGCAGTCACTGAAAGCCTTGCAGTGAAAGGAATGCAGAGGAGGCAATTTACTGACCCTTAATCCTGGCCATTAAACAGTCCCCCAGCCCAATGATACAAGACTTACATTGAATTCTGCTGTTAGCTTTGAGAGGGCACAGTGTGCAATAAGACTAGATGCTCCCTTACATATCATCACAGAAGTGTCAATATTAACTTAAGGTCACCATGGCAGTATGCAAGCAGGCCAGTGTTCAAGGGCCAAAGTCACTGCACAGCTCTAAACAGGTGGTCATATTTCCCCAGGATTAGGGCAAAGGTAAGATCCAGAAGGTGCCACAGAAATTGCTTCCTTGGAATAATTGTGGGGTTGTTTCTTCAGGCTGTAACCTAGTTTTGGCAGGTTGTTCTACCTGCTCAGGGTCAGGTACTGTGGTGGTACCAATGAGTCAGACAGACATCTCAAGGCCAATATACCTCCACTCCAAGACTTATGTGGCTTAAAATCCAACAAAAAGGGAGGATGTGCTGAGTCCCCATTTATGTAACAGAGCATCTAAGACAGAAGAATGACAGGCAGACCAGTTCACTTTTCATGGAACAAACGGCACCGCACAGAGCTGAATGGTTTGTATGTCAGCCTCTGTTTCCCTGAGCTTCTCAGAGACTTTGGGATGGACCTCATATTTCTGCACTGATATCCAGTGCCCTTAGGAAACTAAACACCAAACAGAAAATACAGTGTCCCACAGGAGCACCCCACGCCCCTCAGAACGAGTTCGCAGCTGAATTTACAAAAAAAAAAAAAAAAGGTTTTTTTGAAAAAATACAGAGAGAGCGACTCTGATTGAAACAAACATCCATGGGACATTCATGGCCAGTCACTGACAAACAACAAAATCATTTTATAATATAATATAATATAAAAGTCAGAATGATACCGTTGAAAGGAAACATCTCGACCTTCGAAATGAAATGTTTTTATAAGGATGCTTCAATGTTTCTGAAACAAATTTTTTGTTATTTTTGTTTCATGCTAAATTTGGAAATTTCAGCTTTTTGTTCCAATTTGGGACAAAAGGAAATTTCTAAATGTCAGAATTTCCCACAGACTGGACATTTTGTTTTCCAACCATCTCGAATTCTCAGTGACCTGGTAATACTACAAATCACACAATATTGTGACATGGACTCAGTACATGGGGTTCATTGTGTGACATGTTACAATTGCGATATAGCACACAGTCACCCATGTACGAACTGATATCCCCACTGTACCTGTATGGCTGTGTGTGCATACACATGATGTACACTGTGTCCATGTGTAATATATACATATTCACACAGTGCAAATAGATCTTTGAGTTCCATGATTGATAGCACAGTGCTATGGCTGTCTCTGGCAATGCCTAAACCTCTGAAGGATAAGGTGAAAGGCCTGATGGGTCTCCATATTTGTGCTGCTTCAGACATTATCCAGGGCACCAGGAGGCCTTGTTCCAGAGCGCTGTTCTCTGCACACCATCCCTGCTCTCCCTCCTGTGACCACACCCTCAGCTGCTCCTAACACTGTTTCCCTTTCTTTTCCCCTCCCAGCTGACAAAGAAGCTGATGAATATTACATGAAGAGGAGACACCTTCCTGATCTGGCAGCACGAGGGACCCTCCCTCTCAATGTCATCCAAATGTCTCAGAAACAGACCAACCACAGAGAACGGCCCCGCCGACCCATACGGGCTATGTCCCAGGACAGGGTGCTGTCCCCTGAGAGGGTCATGCCCGAGGAGTTCAGCATGTCCTATGAACGGATCCTCTCTGATGAACAGCTTTTGTCCGCAGAGCGCCTCCATTCCCAAGACCCCCTGCTCTCCCCGGAGCGCACGGGTTTCGCAGACCAGTCCATGTCGCGCGCATTGTCACACACAGACGTCTTTGTTTCTACGCCTGTCTTGGATCGCTACAGGATGACAAAGATGCACTCCCATCCCAGTGCCTCAAATAACTTGTACAATACCTTATGTATGAACCAAACTTCCGCCAAGCGCCAAGCATTCGCCTCCCGACGGCACAACACAGTGGAACAACTGCATTATATCCCAGGACACCACCACCATTACCGCACAGCGAGCAAAACAGAGGTGACTGTTTGATATGACACGGTGCATTGTAGATAATCAGTAAGGACTGGTGTGACCCCAGCACCCCAAACTGCAGTGGCCTTACAGGCCAAGATAACCTCTAACTGAGTGTCTGAAAAAACTTTTCTGACAGTCACATCTGCATTGTTTTTAAAACCATTCTCATGTTGTTGACGTAAGAAGAAAAAACGGGCAATTGGAGAGAATCCCCAACATGCGCCAGTTTCTGTCAAAGAAAGCCATAGCAGCAGGTGGCACCTTCCAAGTGCTATCTGCTGTAACTCATTCGTTTTTATGAATTTAGGACTTTTAAACTTCAATTGCTCCAAGTCTCACAGAGCCCACAGTAGGTTTGCAGCATCCTAGCCTGGCAGGGTGGGGCCCTGTCACCATCTCTCACACCAGCCCTTTTGGCCAGTACTGAATTTTTCAGTGACTACTTATATTGCTCTTGGCTGCTAATAGTCACAGTCAAGCGTTAGATGCTAGGATGTCCCCCAGGTAGCTGTTGTTCTTTCTAATTTAAAAGTCAAAGCTTACTAGGGGACTGTCAGTTCTAGTGACACAATTAGCCTAGCTGATAAATGAAGTCTTGTTTATATTAAATATACTCATAAAACAGAAATATAATAGTGCCTACAAATCGCCTGCTCTCTCACTGTAGGAAGTAGTGGGGTTGACATGTCAATAAGCACAATTATGCTGAAATGCTCGTTAGGCCCTTTCTGCACTCATCCTAATTTCTGTAGTCTGTAAATAGAAAACAGGGGTGGGATTTCATTGCTTCAGCTTCTTGCCAACATGATGCCGGAGGCACCAAAACTCACCCATCATTACATTGCTAAAAAGCACTTTGGGTGAAACACTGGCTCTGTTGAAATAGTAAAACTCCTATTGACTTCAGTGGAGCCACGATTTCACCATCCTATTAACATCTCATCCCAGTCCAATTCCTCAGCTCTGTTTCTGAGCCTAATTATTCCTCTCAGTGACAACTGAGGACTCATCATTTCAGAGGAATGGAAAACCCTCTGCTAAATCTGTTTGAACAGAGACAGACAGAAAAGTTTGTCTATTAACCCAAAACTAGATGGATATTTTCCAATCGTCGTATGAGCAGACAGTTACATTTCATGTGCATAAATTATATATCCAACATAATTATACTAAATGGGCATGTTGTATATCTGATGTATAATACTAATTAGATACAGAGTAGTTGTAAATTCTTTCAAAAATAGACTCATGGGTCCAAAAGTTGTGAGGTGTTTTGTATTTCAGTCTGTATTTACATTCTGTAGAATTAATTCAAACTAGGACATACCTCTGTGCACTGGGAAGAATCTCAGAGCTTTCAAAAGGCAGGTCAGCATCCCAGACCAAGTCTGTGGCCATGTTAATGACCCTTCAACAGTTGCTCAATATGTCACACATTCAGTTCCCATCACATGAGCACATGTTTTCCCAACTGGCAGAATGGAGCCCCCTGCCTGGATAAGATCATAAATGACTTCAGATTTTAAATACACGTCTTAATAATTGCTAATTTAACTGGCCCATCTCTCTGTCTTTCCCCCACATACTCAGTAACTGCCCCTCCCATCATATCCCATAAATGGCCTCTCCTCTCTTACCCTGTAACTAGCTGTCTTTGCCCCTCCCCCACATTCCCCTTAAATGGCCCCTCTCTGCCTCTCCCCCACAGACCCTGTCACTTTAACTAGCCCCACATACCCAGTAACTGCTGCTGCTCCTCATAACCCTCATACTCCATAAATGCCCCTTCCCCCTCGTATCCCATAAATGGCCCCTCCCGCTTATATCCTATAACTAGATGTCTTTGCCCCTCCCCCACACTCTCCTTAGTTGGGAATTGGTCCTGCTTTGAGCAGGGGGTTGGACTAGATGACCTCCTGAGGTCCCTTCCAACCCTGATATTCTATGATTCTATGATCCTTAAATGGCCCCTTTCCTACTCACTTTAACTAGCCCCTTTCTGTGCCCCTCCCCCAAATACCCTGTAACTGGCCCCTCTCCCACTCCCCTTAGCAGGCCCCTTCCTCTCCCCCCCCCACTTATCTCACCCCTCCTAACACTGCTTTGGCTCCCACCCTGCAGAGCAGGGCGTGTAGTGTGAGATGCTCCCTGGCTCTGTCTGGGCTCCAGTCCCAGGCCCAGGCTAATTCTGAGGCACTCTGGGTCCCATGGTGCCAGGCTGGCAGTGGGAAGGTGTTCTCCTGGGGTAGGCTGTTAAAGGCAGACCCTAGTGAGGAACCTGTTCCCATTTGACACTCATCATGCTGCAGTGCTCAAGGGCCCCGTTCTGGGCTGTGCTTGACCCAGTCTCTAGGTCCCGGGGCTCAGTACGTTGGGAAGGGAGTCAAGCTACGAGGAGTACAGGGCTTTGTTTGACAGAAACTGTGCTGGGATGGAACAAAAGAGGGTCGCCCTGGTCTAGGTGCCGGTATTATGTTCCCTCAGGGCTAAAACCTCTCTGGGCCGTGTGATCAGAATGAATCCTCTCCCTGCTTGTATAGCGTTCTGCCATGGCCCCCACAGGGGACAGAGGAACAGCCTCTCTGAGCAGCTCCTGGCTCCTTTCGCTCCACTGACGTTCCACTCCCAGCTCCTCAGCCCAGTCCCAGCCCTTCAGATGTGGACGCTTCTCAGAAAGAAGCCAAGCCCCTGAGCCTTCACCCAGATTCCCCACGTCTTGAGGGCTGGGGCTAATTCCGAACAGAATGGAGCTGTTTGCAGCTGCCGCCATCTTTGATAGGGAGACGCTGATCGCAGAGTCTGTGGAGCTCTGCGTTATGGACCAGGATGTAGGTGGTCTGGCCTAGTAGTCAGAGCAGGAGTCAGGACTAGTGGGTGGAGCAAGTATCCAGGTTGGGGAAATGAGACAAGAGTCAGCACTAGAGTCAATGGCCAGTTACCAGAGCCAGGGATTGAAGCTGAGGCTCAGAGCCAAGGTCAGATTCCAAATGCCAGAGCCAAGGGTCAAGCCAGTCAGAAGTCAGAGGCCAGGGAAGGAGCCAAGACAGTTAACTGATGATTGGAGGTGAGGCACAAGGGTAGGAACTGGAGGAGAGTCAAGGATCAAGCACAGAGCAGGACCACGGTGGGAATGGGAGCGAAGGACCACGGTGGGAATGGGAGCGAAGGCGGCCATGAGGCAGGAGCGGAGCAGGAATAGGGTTGGGTGCAAGAGGGAGGCACAAGTAGGGGCCAATGCAGCCACAACAGGAAATCGCCTTGCTGCTCAGACAAACTTCCTGTTCCTCCTCCTGCCTTAAATAGCATGGTTGGCCCAATCAGTGGAGCTGGGCAATCCACCAGTCAGGGTGCCCATGGTAGTGCCTTGGCTGAGGCTATATAGTCCTACTTGCTTCTTGGCCCACCAGGTTTTGGCAGACATTGGGTAGAAGCCAGGATACAGCAGCTGTCTGGGAAATCCCAGGATTTGGTTCAAGACCCAGGACATCACACCCTGATTCCCTTCTCACTCCAGTGTAAACCAAGAGCCATTCCACTGTGAACAGAGTGTGAGAAGAGATACAGGCCCAGTTTCCAGCAGTCTTGGGGGAAGAGCAGGGCTCAGTTTGGGATGCTCAGGCACAGGGTTAGGACACTCATATCTCTTCTTCTATGGCCAAGCACAGCTCTCTGGGATGGCTCTTTTCCCACAAACTCCATTCTTTGCTTCCATTTTCAGTTCATGAGTTAAGGAGCTACTGGAGTAAGTGTAGCTACCAAACCTCTTTTCCTAAGTACTCTGCGCAGATGCTGCGTTGTGCTCCAGGCCATTTGATTGCAGAGCTTCACCTGTCCTGTTTCACAAAGGTTGCAGGCCCTCTGCCAGCCTGTCCTACTTGGGCAATAATCTTCCAAAGAAATTCTGGCCCCTCTCTCCCTGTCTCTTTCACCCATGCAGCTGGGTGAAGCTGATGTATCCCACAGGAGCAATCAACAGACCCTTCAATGCACACCCTCTTCAGGGAAGCAGTCGCCATCAAAGCGAGGTTTGGCAGTTTCTCTTGAGAATGCTTCTTGCACTGGATGCTGCATCTCTCTTCTGGACACCGCTCTGTTGTGTGACTTGCTTTGTGTGGCATGATAGGCAGGTAACTGGCACAGCAATGTTCAGCAGAAGCCACTGTGTTTGATTGGATTGAGTTCCTCCTTGTTCCTCTTTCTGAGGGCTTGTCACTCAGAGGATGCATGGCCTGGGGCTGGGAGTCAGGATGATGCTGGAGGACTAGTTCCAGCTTTGCCAGTGACTGGCAGGGTGACCTCGCTGTGCTTTGTTCAGCTCCCCTTTAGCCAAAGGAGAATAATAATAATACGGGGGTGTGGTGGGGTTAATTCACTAATGTCTATAAAGTGCATTGAGAGCTGCCGAGTACACCGCAGAAGAGCAAAGTATTATAATTAGTACTAGCATTGTTATTCGTTGGTTGGAAGATCATATGCTACATTACTGTGTCTGGACTGCCAAGAGTCCACATGTGGTCACCCTATTCAGAGGGAGAGTGCGCTGGTTGGGGCAGCTTCACAGAATAACCCGCTGGTTTACTTCTTTCCTTCCTGTAACTTGTCCATTGTCTCTCTAGCCAGCTGCCGTCCCCATGGCAGTTCTCACACATCCTTCAACTTCCTTGCTTCATCCTGCCCAGGTCTGAGCCACCTTATGACCCTCTCCTCAGGAGAAAAGCACCGCGTAGTCCAGATTCCTCAGTACGGTAGATCGGGCTTACAATGAATCTTCGGGGGGTGGGATAGCTCAGTGGTTTGCGCATTGGCCTGCTTAAACCCAGAGTTGTGAGTTCAATCGTTGAGGGGGCCATTTAGGGAACTGGGGTAAAAATCTGTCTGGGGATTGGTCCTGCTTTGAGCAGGGGGTTGGACTAGATGACCTCCTGAGGTCCCTTCCGATTCTATGATTTTCTGTCCTAGCCGTGGGTGGCCATAAGCAGAGTGCCAAGTTCCCAAAATACATGTGGGGAGGAGAGAAGGGGAAGGTACAGCACCATATGTCCCTGGTTTATAGCATTTCCTACAAGCTGGTATTGACTTTGCATGCCCCAGGCAGTGTTATACAACAGTGGGTTCATTGGGGAACCCAGGAATTCAGACTGACCCTGTAGCAATCTTATCTCCTGAGATCTATAGACACAGTCTTTGAAATATGGAAACTATTTTTAAGGAACCACATATCACATAAAAACTTCATCAGAGCTGATGGAAATGTTATCAGATATGTTTTAAAGGCATCAAATTGTGTTTTAATGAAAAATGACAATATTTTCCAATGTTTTGATGTTCCTTTTTTAAACGACACTCTGATTCAGGGATGTGGAGAAGCGTGAGGTGGGAAATGGTTACCGAGATACAAGATGTCCTTTCCTTGCCCAGAGTTAATTTCTACTTTCTGCTCTGCATTCCTGACCACATGCAATGACAGGACCATGAAGCTAGGCTTCGCAGCTGCAGATATATGGTATTATATCAAAACAATCCACATCCGAAATGTGCAACATGATGGGATTTGGGCGCTGACTCTATACAAGCAGAATCATCCCAGGGAAAAGGGGGAGAGTTCCCAGCAGTTGGGAAAAGTTCTTCATAACAAACAAAGCTTCATGAAACAGGGTAACATTTAACTGTAATGGAAGTATATGTTCTAATTTGTGACTGATTAGCCATTTTCAGTTTATGTAGCAGAGGACTAGCTCGTTTTAGCTTTAGTTTCAGATTTATTCTGTAGAGCTGGAAGGAGGAACTACACTGAAAGCTGGTTAATATATGTAGATTTCATGTGCTGGGGAGGTAAAACTATGGGAAAGTTTTGAAAAGTTGGATTAAATATTTTCATTAAAAAAGTGTTGTTAGCAATAATTGTGTCCGGCTGTTTCTTAGAAAATAGCCACTTGTATGTTGTATGTTCACAAGCTGATCATAAAGATGTAATTAGCAGGCTGTCTTTAGCTGGCTTAGGCTTACAACTGAGATATCCTTGTTAGTTCTAAATCTGACTGGCTAAAAAAAATAAAAATCTACATTTGACCCGCTGAAAGCCCGTAGGCTAGAACGGAGATGGGATTATTCTGTTCCAATATATTTATGTAAATCTGAAAGTGATCTACTATCTCAATAGTTAGAGAAATGACATTTTGTGTCTCTTTTGTGCTCTTCATTATGCGTGAAAATTTTCACTGTTGGTGCCATTCACGACAGCAGTGAAATGTGAGAGCCATGACATTCTGAAGTTCTGCCCATGTGCTTTGTAATAGCTTCTTACAATCTTCATTCCGTAAATTGGTTAGAAATTTTGTAGCGAGAATTTCTTGGCTCCAAGAAAGACATTTCTTACTGTAATATTTTTAGTTTGGGGGACAATATTTCCTAAGAGGGGGTAGGTGGACATTTTTGTGCTTTAGCCCAATTTATGGATTCCGTGTTTATTATACAGTAGTCCTGATGAGAAAGTACATTTGTATCTGTAACTTTGCACAGACTCTTGGTTAACCATTAAATAAGCTTCAAGATGAGCAGTATTTGACTGTTTTTCTCTGTATTATTCTTGTTGTTATACTTACCAGTAAAAGCACATTCTATATGTACTGTAAACAAAAATATTATCAGTTTAGTAAAATTTAGAGTCTTAAGGATTTTTCCACTTTTGTCAGTAACAAATATTTATGGATTCCAAAATAAAGCAATTTAAACATATCAATTGTTTCCTTTTTTATATCTATTGGGCGGAAATCAAAGGCCATTCTGTTCACAGCTTTTGCAACCTTTGTAAGCAGAGTTTGAAAGGTGCATATCTCTATTTCCGTCGGTGTGCTTAAATAGCAACTATTAAAATGAATACTATGAGGTCTGGAGAGTCTTTATTGTTTATGTATTTATTTATTGCTTTTCATCATCATGCTAGGAAATAGAAAGGAGGTATGAAATCATGCCATTTGCTGTAGAAGTTCTGTCCTAGATAACAGTAAATCATTTACCATTTATAAGACTATTTTTTAAATTTGTCCTATTTAATTTAGTATTAGAAAAGAGTGCTCTACTTTGCATTCAGAGTTTTACCTCAGCCCATTCATCACAACACTCTAGTACAGGGGTGGCCAACCTGTGGCTCCAGAGTCACATGCGGCTCTTCAGAGATTAATATGCGGCTCTTTGCATAGGTGCCAACTCCGGGACTGGAGCTACAGGCACCAATTTTCCAATGTGCTACAGGGTGCTTACTGCTCAACTCCCTGCTCTGCCCCAGGCCCCGCTCCACTCCTTCCCCCAAGGCCCCCGCCCCTTCCCCTGAGTCTGCCGTGCCCTCGCTCTTCCTCCTCCCCCGCCCCCCGAGCCTCCTGCACACCACAAAACAGATGATCGCAGCGGACGGGAGGCGCAGGGGTGGAGGGTTAGGTGCTGATCAGCAGTGCTGCTGGCGGGTGGGAGACACTGGGGAGCTGACAGGGGGCTGCTGACGTGTTACTGTGGCTCTTTGCCAATGCACACTGGTAAATTCTGGCTCCTTCTCAGGCTCGGGTTGGCCATCCCTGCTCTAGTACACTGCAAGTGAACTGTGTGACAAAGCTCCGAGCCGGTATTGGTGGGTCCCGTGCTTCCGGGCAGATTCATAGCCTCAGAAGCTTGCTAAGGCCCTCAATGTGACCTCCCTTTCTCAGTGTAGTGGCAATGGTCACAGCCTATCGAGCAACTTTCATCACAGGCCAGTATGGGAGGTGGAAAGGGGGAATACCCCACAGTCTCTGTTGCTCCCTTGAGCTAGTAGGTGCAATTCGGCCTCCTGCCTGGACCAAGGCCTGCTTCCCCTCTCAAGGGGATCTCTGTAGAGCAGGGAGGCGGGGGGAGACACCCTGGCCCACCCTCTACTCCAGGTTCCAGCCCAGGGACCCTAATGGTAGCAACTGTTGGTGGTTTCCCCTTCGCCACTGGAGCTGCTTTGATTCCTTGGGCCACTTCCCCGTGGTCCCCTTTTCCTAGCTTCACCCTTACCTCAGGCTTCAGCAATGCTTCCTCTCCTCTAGCTCCTTTCACTGGGGCTTTCCTGAGGGAACTGGAAGGAGAGCTTTTAAGCAGTATGAGTGGGACCTTGATTGGTTCCAACTGTCTTCATTACCCTAATGGCCTTAACTGGTTAATTGGCATCAGGTGTCCCAATTGGCCTGGAGCAGCCCCTGTTTGGCTATCCAGGGAACTGGTACCTGCTCATCCTGAGGCTGATACACCTGCCTTCCCCCACACTCTTATCTCCTTCTGGTCTGAGTCCATCACAACTGTTACAGAAATTCTACACCTCTTGTATTCTTCACTAGGTTATTAGTAGAACTTTGCATATAACATGTGCGCGCACACACAAAATTCCACAAATATTCGTTTGTAGTTTTAGTCAAATTTGCTTTGGCAGCCTTTGTGACATGTTTGTAGTCATTCTCTGCAAATAGAATGTTCACAGAAACAGAGAATTTCAAGTGAATATTAGAGAAAAGCCATGGAAACAAATTTTTAATTCATAAGGGCTTGTCTACATGAAAATTTAGTTCAAGGCAAGCTGGGGTGTAGATTTACCCTGCACCAACCTGCCACGCACAGAGGCTTGGTCCACACTAAGAGTTTAGGTCCGTATAAGTACGTAATTCTTGGACGTGAATAATCCACACCCTTGAGCGACACATTTAACTGACCTAACCCCCAGTGTAGACAGTGCTAGGTTGGCAGGAGAATTCTCCCGTTGACCTAGCTGCTGCCTCTCAGGGAGGTGGAGTACCTATGCCAGTGGGAGAACCCTTCCCATCAGCACAGGTAGCATCTTCACTGAAGCTACAGCTGCGCCGCTGCAGCGTTTTAAGTGTAGACAAGCCCCGAGTGTCTATGTGGATCTTGCTGAAGCACACTAACAGTTCCTTAGTGCACTTGGATCTACTCCACTATGAAACGGGAGTGGATCAAAGAGCACTGAGGAGCTATTAGGGCATGTCAGCAGGATCCACCAGGACAGTTAGTGCACAGCAGGCTGGTATGGGGTAGATTTACACCCTAGCCTGCTGCAAACTAAATGTTCATGTAGACACGTACTCCCATTCACAGCAGGAATCTGAACCAAAGTGTCAGGCTCCTCCGGTCAAGGGCAAGAAACGCACATGGTCTGTTTGCCCAAGTGAAACTGACTGACTAGCACAGCTTGAATTCGGCTGTAGGAGCCTTGCAGAGAAGTGGTTGGAAGGCTGGTCTGGTGGACAGAGCACTGGCCAGGGATACAAGAGACAGGGCGGGAGGTAAAATTTTCAAAAGCGTCTAAGGCCTGGAATCTACACCAGGTGTCTACACTACATGGTTAGGTTGGCGTAAGCTGCCTTACATCGATCTAGCTGTGGAAGTGTCATCACTTAAATTTGGCTCCCACTGACATAAGTGCCTCTCTATGCTGATTTAGTAACACACATCCCTGAGTGGTGTATGTAATTAGGTCGACATAGTGTCAGTGCAGACACTGCGTTGCTTACGTTGACTGTTCCTGGCTTTCAGGAACCATCCCACAATGCCCCACACTGACAGTACAATCAATACAAGCGCTCCTGGTGAGGACATGCACTGCTGACACAAGGAGCCAACTGTGCGCCCACACAAGCGATGTAATAACTGCAGTGTCTAATGTAAATTAGGGAGACATAACTTTAGTGTGGATGTGGCCTGAATGACTTGGAAGCCTTAGTCCCACTGACTTTCACTTTTGAAAATGGGGCATAGGCACTGTGACAGGTTTGGTCACAGAGACTCCCCTCAAGACCGTCACTCGATGAGCTGGGATACCACTGAGAACAACCTTCTGCCAGAACAGATGCCCCTCCACTCCTGTCTTGCTGAGTTAGACACTT
This sequence comes from Terrapene triunguis, assembly GCF_002925995.2. Taxonomy (NCBI): domain Eukaryota; kingdom Metazoa; phylum Chordata; order Testudines; family Emydidae; genus Terrapene; species Terrapene triunguis. Next base: position 24,592,474 of record NW_020664543.1, read on the forward strand.
CAGTAAGCTCCAGCACAGACCCAGAGGTTGGGCCACACTCCCCTGCAGTTCACTGAAACTGAGATTTACTCAGCCCAGGGGCTTCTCAGTTAACAGGGACTTTCCCAGTGCCCAGTGTTCAGCCTTTGTGGGAGCCTGAACCCCAAATACATCCGTTTACTCTGTATAAAGCTTATATAGGGTAAACTCATAAATTGTCCACCCTCTATAACACTGATAGAGAGAGATGCACAGCTGTTTGGTTCCCCGGGTATTAATTACTATTCTGGGTATATTAATAAACAAAAGTGATTTTATTAAGTGTAAAAAGTAGGATTTAAGTGGCTTCAAGTAATAACAGACAGAACAAAGTAAGTCACCAAGCAAAATAAAGCAAAAACACACATGTCTAAGCCTAATACATTAAGAAACTGATTACAGATAATATCTCACCCTCAGAGATGTTCCAATAAGCTTCTTTCACAGACTAGACTCCTTCCTAGTCTGGGCCCAATCCTTTCCCCTGGTACAGTCCTCGTTAGTTCCAGCAGACATCTCAGGTGGTAAACAGAGGTTTTCTCATGACTGGCAGTTGCTTTTGTCCTGCTCCACCCCCTTTTATAGCTTTGGCACAAGGCAGGAATCTTTTGACTCTCTAGGTCCCCACCCCTCCTTCTAAATGGAAAAGTACCAGATTTAAGATGGATTTCATTATCATGTCACTGTAAGACCCCCTAGTCTCCATTCCCCATGGGCAGGCCCACAGTTACACAGGAAGGCTTTCAAGTAACTAAGGTAATTTACAACTGATTGTCCTAGTCAATGGAAGCCATCAAGATTCTAAACCACCATTAATGGCCCACCCTTTGCATAATTACAATAGGACCTCAGAGTTATACTTCATATTTCTAGCTTCAGATACAAGAATGATACATGCATACAAATAGGAGGAATATATTCAGTAGGTTATAATCTTTGTTATGATACCTTACAAGAGACCTTTTGCTGAAAGCATATTCCATTTACATCATATTCACACTCATAAGCATATTTCCATAAAACATATGGAGTGCAATGTCACAGGCACCTAAGTCATTTTAGCACACTGGAAAGTGTTACCCCTGGATCTATCCCTGGCTCAGCCACAAGCTCCCTGTGAGAGCTGTGGCAAGCCATGTAATCTTACCTTAGTCTCCGTGCCCATCTGTACCAGGGGCTTTGTACCAGCTCTGCCATATCTTACAGGGTATTGTGGGGAGAAATACAGCAGTGATTGCGAGGAGCTCAGGAACTTTCCTGGTGAAGGCCAGGGGAGTAGATAGAAGCATTTACGCACCAGGAACTAGTCAGCGATTAAATGGGAGAAAATCATAAGTTGCTCATGGAGAATTTACTGAAAGGAAAATCATTCGCTCAGCCCATTATTATTAGAGCTACAGCATTAGGGCCAGATTTTTAAAGAGATTTATTTTGAAATCAATGTAAGTGAGTTGCCTGCTCAGGTGCTCTTGACAGTCCCACAAGGCGCCTATCTGTGTCTTTAGGTGCCTAAATCCCTTTGTAAATCTGGCCCTTACTGCTTACCTTGTCATAGATGACAGGGCAGGTCAGACATTCTGCATCAGGCAGGCTGCATCCTGCTGGTCACCATGTTATCTGGTGTTCCCCCAGCATGCAGCATGTGAAGCAGCAAAAAGCCTGATTTCCTGCAGGTGGGCGATGCAACAGACACAATTAATTAACAGACTTCCATGATTATCCTATTGTTCAACACTCCACATTGTTAACAGCCAGTGCCAGACCCAACAGCTTCCTCCCCCTTTGCTAGACATGTAAAAAAACAAATTGGGAATAAGCATGTCCTGCAAGCTTGAGCATTTGCGAATGGAAGCAATTTGCCGCATGTCGCCTGTCAGCATCCCCAGCGGCAGACATGGGGTGTGTGCATGTGTAGAGGTTGGGGGAAAAAAATCACATTTTTCTCAAAAGTGCAGAAGATTTTGTGGTTTCACTGGGAGTCCCCCCTCATCCTGGGAAAGCGAAAGCCCATCACTAGAGCTGAGAAGGCTCTCCCAACCACTCAGGGGGGCTGGGATGACACCGAGTCCCTCTCTCCCAGCTAGTGGTGCTGCACCATAAGGCTGGGTCTATGCTAGGAATGGGGCTGGGTCACAAACAGCACCCCTCCCTCCAAGAACTGTTCTTTGGCTGCTGATGCGGACAGGGGCCTAGATTCACAAGGGCACTTGGGCTGTGGCACCGTGATGCTCAGCATCACATCACCTAACTTAGGAACCTAGAAAATCACAGGAACAATACTGCAATTCACCCAGCCTGAGTTAGGCACCTAGGCTCCTATACAACGAATGGGGAGAGACAGGGAATCCAAACTTGGATTCACAAAAGCCAATGCTCTAGGCGGAGAGCCGCCTAAGCTAGCCAATGGGAGATGCTGACTGGGGGGGGGGGTGTAAAGCCCCTGCCCTCCTACAGAGATAGACACCTATGTCTAGGCAGCAGGGAGGCAGTTAGGTCTGCTAGTAACCCACAACCAGGAACCCTGTCCGGGGGAGTCAGGTGGCTTATGTGTTTCTTGTGCGAATGAGCCAGACTGGCACCTTACAGCAAGGGGAGGGGGAGGTGCCCATCTTAGCACCCACCAGGCAGAAAAGGGATTTGAACAGGGGTCACCCCTCTTGCAGGGGAGTGCTCTACTCATGGAACTATAGGATAGCAGGATGTGGGACTCCCTCTGTCTGTCCTGGTGAAGCTATTGCCCTGGGAACCAATAATTAAAGAGTCATTGGAGCAGGGAGACTAAATCCTGGGCTCCCAAGAAGGGACCAGGGACGGATTAAGGCAGGGGCTGTAGGAGCTGCATCCCAGTGCCCCAGCTCTACGGCCTCTGGCCGGGGAGGAGGCGGCTCCGCACACTGCCCCTGCCCCTAGGACTGTCCCCACAGCTCCCGTTGGCTGGGAACCAGCCAATGGGAGCTACGGGGGCAGCACTTGTGGGCACGGGCAGCACACAGAGATCCACTGACCCCTCCCCCCAGGGGCCACAGAGACATGCTAGCAGCCAGCCGCCTCCAGGAGCAGCATGGGGCCACAGCATGCAGGCAGCCTGCCTGAGCCCTGCTGCGCCGCCAGCTGGGAGCTGCCTGTGATAAGCGCCTCCCAACCGGAGCCTGCACCTCACACCCCCTCCTCCATCCCAACCCCCTGCCCCAGATCAGAATCCGCCTCCTGCACCCAAAATTCCTCCCAGACCCTGCACCCCCTCCTGCACTCCAATCCCCTGCCCCAGGCCCCTCCTGCACCAAACCCCCTCCCAGGAAAAAGACTTGTATACAGGGGCCTCACAAAATCTAATAGCCCCAGGCCCAGAGGAGAGTTAATCCGGCCCTGGCCCTGAGGTTGGGACTCACACTCCTGCACCACCACTGGGAGCATCCCAGTAAGGTTAACCAAGTCTACCCTGTCATTTCCCTTCCCTCTCCCCAGTGAAGTTTCCTGTTTAAAACCCTCTGGTCACTGTGCTTGCAACTGGGGAATAAATTGCCTGTCAATGGCACCAGAGTGATATACACGTTTGTAGGTTACGAGGTTACCCAGTGGGGGCTCAAACCTAAGTATTAGAAGAAAGCCTAGAAAGTGAGATCCTGGCCCTGGATTGTGTGCAGAAGGGCTGCAGCAGCACTGCAGTATCAGTCTCACCAAGGCCCAATCCCTCCTCCTCCTGCCTCCTCCCCTTTCTGCACCCAAGGGTCACATGAGCCCTTTTTGCCCCAGCGTCGCACTGGGAGCTCATTCGAGGTGTTTGTCCTCTGTGACCCCTGAAGCCTTTCCAGAGGCCCTGCTTCCCAGGATCTCGCTCAGGCCATGGAGATGTCAGCTGCAGAGCCTTCCTGTGGCTCTCAGCCATCACTTTGTTGATTCTTACCTGGAGAAACGGATTTGTGTGAGAAATCGATTGGGGCTCCTGGCCCATGTTCATTAGCCTTAAAAACAGCTACGTCCAGTGAAACCCAGGATGTCGTAAGCAATTTCCCTCCCCCCTTTATTTGACATTATGAGGGCCAGTGTTCTGCACTTTCGTATTTGCCAGTCATGCTCCCTGCACACGCAGAGCTCACGCCCTGACTCCAGTCACCTGTTCCCCTCACACAGGGAACTGATGGCAGATGATGGCCAAGCCAGGAGAACAGCACACTGGAGTCCAGATCCTCTGCGCACATCCCACAGTGGAATTTTACCCAGCGAGTTAATTCTCCATGTCCTTACACTGGGACAAATCCTGAAGTCTGTATTCAGGCAAACTGGGTGAGAGGACGTTTATCCAGCGAAGGTGGGTAAGGACTTCAGGATTTGGACCTGGCTGTGCATCCGTGGGGATGGAGAAGGGTCCCACCACAACAATCTTTCCCATATTGCTCTCCCCATGGCCAGCCGGTGACATCTCCATTTGAACCACTCATTGTCAGTCAATGCTACAATTGGAGCAGAGTGAAAGAACCAGTACGGAGAGGTGCAGATTGCAGGCAAAGCCATGGTTCACTGCCCAAGTTCTGCTCCCACCCCGACCTCCACACACCCCTGATGAGACTCATGGCTCATCATGCACCTCCTTGCAATATGACCATCTTTCTCTCTCCTGAGGGCTTTGCACACAGTGACGTTGGCTGATAGTCATCAGCTCACACACCACGACCTGCTTCTCTGAATCAGACTCCAGCCAATGGCCCAGCAAGTCTCAGATGTCAGTGCAGAAGGCCTGTTAACTACGATGATGGAGCAAACAGCATCTGTAGTATTTTTTATGGTTCTGGTAAGTGGTAATGGAAATCACGGCAGGCCCATGGGCACTCTGGTGCCCCCACAATCTCCATGGGCTATGGAACCTAGCACTGATTCCTTCAATGTGCATGACCTTCCCTGCAGCAGCTCCCCACAGTCCCTAGGAGTGTGCCCATCTGACACAACAGCTCTCCAGGCCAACTGTTCCATGGGCGAGATGCTGATACCCTGGTTCATGCTGAAGTCAGTGCGACTGCTCAAGGACTTTGGTACTAGGCAGCACAAGTAAAGCCATCAGACGCTGGCCCAGAAGAAAAGCCCGCTAAATACTTTACATAGACTTGGGGCAGTGATCACCATCCCGTTTCCTGACAGACTCTCCTCAACACATTTTCCATGGTGCAAAAAAACCCCACTCTGCCTTTTCAGTGTATTGTCCTGGCAAACCAGCCAGCCACTGGTGCCAGCATGAGACTGCATTGACATCAGTGTGTCAGCTGCTAGCGGTGTCCTCTCCTTTCTTTGCATCTCTCTTGGGTGCTCTCCCAGTTACGAAACAGAGTCAAACCTGATCCCCAAATTGTGCCGGGATCAGGATATTTCTGAGCCCAACTGGGCCATACTGTCTTGGAGCTTGAGCTTTGTCTGTGAGGGTTTTACGGCAGTGTTTGCACAGAATGTACATTCCAGGGAGCTGTTATGGATCTCTGACCTGGTGCCTCATGGGAGACCAGCCAGGATCTAGCCAGTGACAATTGGCTGTATCTATACACTCAGCACAGCCCCCAGCCCATCCTCATTGTAGGGGGACAAGCTGCTTGCCAAAGAGCTCCTCCAGCTCATTCACTCCACTGGCGTCTCATAGTGCCTCCAGCAGCAAGCTCTGGTCTGTGGCTGCGCAGGTGTTGGATGAGGAGTTTGGGCTGAATTAACACGTGAGCTGCCACTCTGGACTCTTTCCCCAGCAAGATGGATAACCCCCCAGCTTGAAAGGAAACCCGGCTGCTCTGCAGGAAGTGTTCAGTGCAGTGACTGCACCTCAGACAAGCCAAAGCAGCCGCAGTTCTCACTGAGATGGAGGAACTGAACCTGGAGACAGTCCCACCACTCTCCCGTAGTGCAGTCAGGACTGCATGCTTGCTTGAGGCTGTGGACTCATCCACCATCACAGCATGCCCTGCCCTCTTCTCCTGTATAATTGTGATGCCTTTTCTCTTTGCATCCTACCAAAATATGTAGTGATGCCCTCGGGCACCCTCTGATGGAAGAACTCACCCCTGGAGGAAGCCGCTCAGTTCTGTACATCAGTGCAAGCAGGCAAAGCTCTGAGGCCGTCTAACAGTACCATTTTGTGTGCTCTGTGGCGAATTTGGCAGGTGCTTCCTGGTTGGCAGATGCACTCTGGGACACTGTGTTTGCGGGCTAGTTTGGCTGCTTCTTCAAGTGCTTCCTGCTTGAGAATGTACCTCCCATAGATTGTGTTTGCAAATCTGTTTTTGTGGGGCCACCTGGAGCACCGACCTGCTAAGTAAAGAGATTCCATGGTTCGTCTGCTCCACAAACACGGACTCTCTGAGATTTGATAAAAACATGAAAGTAACAAGACTTTATCCACCCTAGATGTGGAGGTGCCCAGCTGTGGCTGATTCATCTGCTCAGCTCTGCTTAGTGCTCGGAACTCGCTCGTTACACACCTATGTGAGACAGATATTGAGAAAACAGAACTAGTTAGTCAAATTGAATGAACTTCACTAGGGCACAGCTATTGTGGTCTGCACCATTTCCACTGTTGCCATATTCCCAGATCATCCCATTGTTAGATTGTTTTATTGCTAGTCTGCTCAGCGATACTCTTGCCTAGCTGAATGCTCCCTGCACCTCTTGCTGGGGCTTAACAGAGGGCTGGTGATTGCCAGTTAGGCTAGTGGTGTGGCTAGAAAAAGTCTTCTATTTACTCTACAACTTGACTTGTATGCTGGTGGGAGAGAGAGGAGTTACTTTTCATGATTGTGATGGGGTGTACTCCCTAAACCAGCCCTCAGAGAGCTGAATTAGGCCAGGTGGGGCCAATCAACCAATTAAGCAACAAAGGAGGGGGATTTAGGTGTGTGGAGAGAATGGGCCCCGCCCCTTCCACCCAAGGCCCCATCCCTTCCGCGCCACCGGCCTCCCTGCCAGTTCCGGAGCGCTGGGAGGGCGGGCGGCGTGGCCCCCCACCACTGGAGTGCTGGGAGGGTGGGTGGTGCAGGCACAGCCGGAGTCAGGGCCATGGAGACTGGAGCCATGCTGAGCAGGAAGCAGGGGAGGCCTGGGGGCGGAGCATGGGCAGGGCCATGCCTGGCTGTTTGGGGGGGCACAACCTCCCCCCAGCCTATGATACCCACCATCCATGGTGGAGAGCCTTCATTAGGAGGAAGCTCACCTGTGAGGGAACAGGCGTGGCTTCTATAAAGCCAGGAGGCTGGAATAGTGTAGGAAGCAGCAGGGAGGAAGCCTGAGCTAAGGAAGAAGGAGCCCGGTAGGAGGGTGTCCAGGGGTGAGAGCAGTAAGGTGGTGAGATGCTGACCATAACTGTTCACTGCAGGCCCCTGGACTGGAACCTGGAGCAGAGGGTGGGCCTGGGTTCCCCTCCCAGCCACTGCCGCATGGTATTGCTGAGGGAAGTGGATACAAAGACTGTCAGAGTCACTGCTGGAGTGACATAGCGCAGCAGGCGGACGGACTGCCTGACGTTGCTTGTGGAGAGAGACCTAGAAAGATCACCCTGGAGTGGAAACCTTTGAGTGGCCTGGCTGAGTCACCGAGGAGAAGCTGCAGCTCCTGGAGTGAGATGAGGGCTACAGAGTGAGAAAGAGACAGGGTGCAACCGCAGGAAGGGATATCGACCTTGCAGAGCTAATCCCCACAACCGCCAGGAGGAGCCACCATCCAGCAGTGAGTAGAGCAGCCCATCACAATGACCCATCTGCTCCCTCCATGGGCTGGGACAGCCCACAATGGGGCCAGTCGCCGGGGTATTTGGGGTAATACAGCTCCTGTGCATGAGAGTTGAGGGGGAAACTGCCAACTTATTTCATGCAGACCCCTGTTTGGCTGGCGCTGACTTTCAGATGCTACTGACCTGGGCCCTGTTCAGACTGATGCCTCATGGGTGGAAACGTACATTCCTGAAGCCATGTGGTTCCGCTGCTCTCTGGTTTGTGGGGCGGTTGGTTTGTATTAAGGAGGCGTGTGTGGAATTGACACTGGGAGTGGCTCTGTGGGCTGTGTCTGTGCACTGAGCTGTTAATTAGCTGGCCTGCCAGGCTTCAGTGTCTCCCAGGACTATGAGAAACCACCTCATGCTAAACGGAACACCCTTGAATTCCACTGCACCGGGGCCTGGACATTGACTAATAGGGTCTCCAAGAGGTGCTAATTTGAATTTACCTTGGGAAGGGGATCAGATCTGGAAGGGGAATTAATCACAAGCCCTTACGTTTTATCAAAGCCATTTCTTAGCGCACTTGGCTCCGTCCAATCACCTGCCTTGAGAAAACAGCTTTAACTCATAACAGAGCCAGATGGAGATTATGCTCCAGTGCCCTTTGGCTTGAGGCTGGGCCAGGAGGAAGGCAGCAGGGTCACATCCTTTTAAGACCATCCTGGGAATAGATTATTAGTCCCGTTAATTGTTGCCCCAGAGTTGCAGAGCAGGGGGAAGGGCCCCAAGGTACACCCTAGCACTGGGGACCCCAGAGCTATGCCAACTCTGCACTGCCTCTGCAGGAGCCCCTGGTGCCGGCAGGGTTCAGAGGTGGGAAGGGTCCAAGGAGGAACAGCGCCGGGGGGCATGGCTGCAGCATTCTTACCCCAGCTCTTCAGCGCTCTGCAAAGTCTCTCAGGGGGCACTGAAGCAGGGACACAAATTAAGGTCACATCAGAGTTGTGCCTGGGGCTGCAGCAGCCCCCCTCAGCACTTTGGCAAGGAAGGTGCAAGCTGTCTTGCACTGGTGGTTGCAGCAGCACAAGGATGGATCTGGCTGTATGAGCCAAATGGTGCCCGCCAGGGGCCACACTTGCAGCCAGTGCCGGGTGGTGTTGGAGGGCTGGGGTTGCGGTGCCAAGGCCTAGGACAGGAGAAGGAGGGAGGGAAGGAGCAAATTTGCCTTTCATCCTGAAATGGCAGAGGAGCCAAAACCCACAAAGCCAGCGAACCAAAGGAAAATTAGCAAAGCCTAAACCCCAGAAGCAATGCTGCCCCTCCTCCCCCCACCAGCAGATTATGGAATCCAAGCTGGTGGGGGCAGGGGCTGGTCCTTGCACATGGCGAGGAAGCAACCAGCACAGGTTGGGCTCTTGCTCGAATAATAACAATACATCCTGAGAGCTGCTGTACCCCAAGACAGAGCTCCCGCCTCCCACCTGCCAGCATGGGACCCCAGCAATCCAGAGGTGTGATGAGTGACTGGCATGCGGGCCACCTGTATCTTGCTGTTATCTCACCATAATTGACAGGTACAGGTCTTTAATGGTAACACCTGGCTCAAAGGGTGTTCTCTCACTGCACAGATTAAATCAACCCGCTTTTAAAAGAAAAGCAAAGGAGTAAAACTGCTGCTCTGTGACTCACAAGCAGGATTTGGAGAGCAAACCTCAACACAGCTCCATGCCACTTCAGCTACAGCACCAATCCTTGGGCTTCACGTGGACCAGCTACCGGAAGGGGACTGGAACCTACCTCCCCAATGCGTTACACAAGTATTTGCTAGCCAGCAGCATAGCCTATTGGAGATGAGAAGCCTTGGGTACTACCCATCCTGCACTTCAATAGCTACAGCAGAACTTAGCAATAGGATACCCAAAGCCCAGTGGGGCTGTGGCTCGAGTCTAGTCTATCAGTGACCTTGGTTCTGTGTCGGCTTCTGCCTGCAGTGACCCTGCGCTACCTTTCCATTAACTAATTTACAAAGTGTGTGGGGGGGGGGGGGGGGGGGGTGTTATTATTTGACTCTACCTTGTGCTGGGGCAGATCAGCCCCTACCTGCCCCAGGATTGGGGAAGAGAGAAAGATGATGAACTCCTCCCCACACCCAGCTGCAATGGGCACTGGCCAACTCGCTCTGAGTTGAGGTGGCTCAGCTGCTGGATGAGCTTCAATCTGCCCACGTCTGGCTGCCATTAGTGCTTGCTGCCAGATCCTTTGTGGTGAAGCTTTTCCAGCATAAACTGGCGGCTCCCTGGATATAGATTTAAAAAGAGATTCACGAGCAGAGCTCCCAAGAACACGGGCAAGGAGCAAACCTGACATGCCACGAAGCCCTCCGCACTTCTCAGACATTGGCCACTCACATGGTGCTTGGAGACCACAGCCAGGGCAGCTCTGCAAATCCCAACAGCCATGGGATGTTTCTGTGTAAACACAGCCGGGAAGAATTGCTTTGTAAGTGCCTCTGTATTTTGCTCACAGCAGGATGCTCAATCTCTCTCTAATGAGTAGTAACATGCTCTCCTGATATTACTCAGAGCTATTACTTAGGACTCACTAGCTGAATATCTAAAGCTTGGGTGACTAGCTAACAGACTGCTCCGCATATTAATGTCCCTTGGTAGTAATTCTTCATAAACCTGGGACACAGCTGTTGTGTGCAGGAGGATACGGCACTAAGCCGCTAGACTGACCCAGCGGCACAGCACAGGACGCTAAATATGTTGCCTAAGGTGACAGGATGATCGTGGCCAAGCTGAATAGAGATCAGCTCTCCTAGCACACAGCCCCTACCCAAACACCACACTGCTGGGTGCTCTGTAACGCGCTGGATAGCTAGAAGACAAGCTGGGGTCTCCTCAAAAACTCAGGCCTCAGCCACTTGTGAGCTCTGCTATTTACTACTAAGGCTCGCAGCCTCTTTCTGCACCAGCCATTGGGGGTGATCTAACACCATAGGACTGTCCTGGGTCATCAGCTATCCAGCCACCAACTATCTGGGACCCCGGGCATCCCTGTAGTCACCCCACATACCATTACAACAGTATTTGTACAAAATACGCCTTGTGAGGTATCATCCGAAAACTCATAACACATTGGATGATAATATCCTGGTGAAACGTGTGTGCCAATGCTGCATGGGGAGTTCTGGCTGCCCTCTGATACACTGTCTTGAACGAAGTAGAGAGCAGGTCTGCCCAGGTCTTGAATACAAATGAAGCAGGGTGACCAGTGACAGTGGGTTTGCAATGTACACGTGCGGTAAACAGAACCTTCAAAGCTCACGTGGTGGCTGGGGATTCAACATGCCTGGATCACAAAGGAAGGCCAACTCCTAGTCCACTGGTGTCGGGAATTCCTACAGGGACATTCACATGATAAAACTGCAGCAGGAAGCATGACACTGGAACATGCCAGGGGGGACCTTAGTCAAGATGGAGTTGCCGCCCCATCAGGGTGGCTGAACCCCAGAGGATCAATTTGACCCTTGAAGCAAAGGCAGACATTGAGATATAAGGACACACAGACAGGCTTTGGGTTATCCTTCACCTGAGGAGACAAGGAAAGCCAGCGCCTCAGACACTAGGGGACCTGGCCAAGAGCTAGAGAGCCATTGCTGGAAATGGAAGATTGGAGAGGAAACTATCTTAAACAAAGACTGTAGCTTGTTAAGTTAGGCCTTAGCCAGTAGAAAGCACATGTTTACTTGTTTGTTTGTATCCCTCTCCATCTTTACTCCTTATACTTGGTATCACTTACACCCATGACTTGTTGTTTAATAAACTTGTTTTATTTTTACTGCAAACTGATTCAGGGCTGTGACTGAAATCAGAGTGTTTGTCAAACCCCAGTTCAATGAACAAGCTGCAGTCTATTGACTCGCTAAAGGAGTAACAAGCTTAATATCAGGTTTCAGAGTAGCAGCCGTGTTAGTCTGTATCCGCAAAAAGAACAGGAGTACTTGTGGCACCTTAGAGACTAACAAATTTATTAGAGCATAAGCTTTCGTGGGCTACAACCCACTTCTTCAGATGCATATTCATCTTAATATCATCTGTGACTGCACAGTGATGGGGCTGTGCTTTACAGCGAGACATCTACGAGGAGCTCAGGGGCTGGAGTTCACTGGTTGTTACCTGCTAGGCGAGGTTTGGGCTGGCAGAGCCCTGAGGAGTTGGCTGGGGAGGCAGCCAGGCTGGTGTGGCAGGCAGCTGACACACCGTCTAATCGCCAGCAAAGCTCATGCTTGCTGAAGCAGAGGCAACACAGTGGCTCACAGCTCTAGGTGTCCCCTGCAGTGTATTATACTATCACAGGAAACCTCGTCATATAATCCTGTTAATAAATGTATTAACTCCATCTTAAAACCGATTAAGCTGTTTGCCTATACTGCGTTTATTGGGGGGGGAGGGGCTGCCCCAGAACCTCCTTCCTCTGATGGTTGAAAATCTTCTCATTTCCAGCCTGAATTTACTCATGGCCAGGTTACACCCATTTATTCTTGTGCCAGCATTATCCTTTAGCTCAGTGTTTCTCAACCTATTTGATACCAGGGACTGGCTTGCTGCCTTCCTAAACTGGGTCAGGGAGATCTGAGGGGCTGACGCTGGTCCACAGAGCGGTCATTGAGAAACACTGCTAGCTTCACTAGCACTGCCCCTCCCTCGTGCCCCCCCACCCCCACTTCTCTTTATAGAGAGCAATCAGATCCCTTCAATCAAGTCTCCTCCTGCCAGATAGTCCCTCCATTCCCCTGAGCAGCCCAGTAGCCTTACCCTGCATACTGGGCAGGTCTCACATTGCCTCCAGCAGCAGGTGGAGCTGAGACCCACCCCCGTTATGCTGCCTCTATGCCGTTCAAGGTTCAGATCTTGCAGTCAGGTGCCTGCTTGCACAGATCCCTGCTGTGCTGATGGCAGGGAGGCCTGTATGGATTTTATGGACTGGGGACCTTGGATTTGAACGCTCATGAATCCTGGCCTCTCAGGCATGGGCTGGGGAAGAACATCTTGGCCCTGTGTGTATGAGAGCTGGGAAATCATGAATAACTAAATATTTATTTACTGAATTTGAGTTCCGGACCCATCTGTGAGCAGATTGTGATTTACTCCACATCACTGGTTGCTTGGCTTTATTCATAGAATCGTTTCTGCAAATATGTCTTGTTCTGTAGTTTGCTTGTGAGTAGTTCTTTGAGAATATTTGGTACTAGAAATTCAGGCTGTTTTGATTGGGCACAGAGGTTACATGGTTTTTCTCTGTTCCTGGACTGGATAATTGGAGCTCTTAGAATTGGGTTTCCTATGTGAGTACCTGTGATTTAGAATCTAAAATTCACATTTGGCTTTGTTTAATTTGCCTGTTCTGGAGAACATGCATATGTAACCCATGCACCTCTTGGGTGTGGTGTTCTGTCAGAGACCACTTAGGGAAAGAGAAATTAATGAGTTTGTTCTACAGTCTCAGCTAACAGCCACTTGTCTTTTAGCTCATGCTGTAAAGGCTCGTGCACCAAGCCCCAGAGGTCCCAGGTTCAATCCCGCCCGCCAACAACCAGGGTCTGTCAGTGTTACACATAGATTCCAAGGTCAGAAGGGACCATTGTGATCATCTCTGATCTCCCGTATTGCCCTAGGCACAGAATTGCCCCACAATAATTCCTAGAGCAGATCTTTTAGACAAACACCCACTCTTGATTTAAAAATTGTCAGTGATGGAGAATCCACCACAGTCCTTGGTAAATTGTTCAGTGGTTAATTAATGGCTAATAGTCTCACTGTTAAAAAATTCTACATTATTTTCAGTCTGAATTTGTCTAGCTTCAACTTCTAGCCATTGGATCATGTTATACCTTTCTCTGCTAGATTGAAGAGGCCATTATTAAATATTTATTCCTTATGTAGGTACTTATAGACTATGATCAAGTCACCCCTTAACCTTCCCTTTGTTAAGATAAATAGACTGAGCTCTTTAAATCTATCACCATAAGGCAGGTTTTCTAATCCTTTAATCATTCTTGTGGCTCTTCTCTGAACCCTTTGCAATGTAGCAACATCCTTCTTGAATTGTGGGCACCAGAACTGGACCCAGGATTCCAGCAGCGGTCACGCCAGTGCCCAATACAGCGGTAAAATAACCTCTGTACTCTTACTCCTGTTTATGCATCCCAGGATGACATTAGCTCTTTTGGCCACAGCATCACATTGGGAGTTCATTCCTCCCCGTAACCTCCCGTGCTGGAACAGTGAACAGACGCTGTCTGAAGACGGTGAAAATAAATTTATTTAAAAACTCAAACCTGTCTACAGTCATTGCCAGCAGCATTTGCCCAGTGATAATTTGTGAGAACCATGCCCACCACTTCTCCTTAGTGGGTGATGTGCATGACATTGATCATAGCAGCCTGTAGTGACTACAAAAGATAAAAGTCTTACGACAGCAGCTCACAGGAATTCGCCTTCAAGTCTGTGAGGACTGTGCATAAGATCTGTGTTCTTGGCTGATGCCAGCAAAGCACATGTGTGCAGTAGCTCACACACATTATGTCCTTGTCTGCCTCCCTGGGTTCATTCCAATGCCAGTGTGTTGACCTCAGAGCTCTTTACATGATCTGGCTTTTACCCCCCACCCCCACCCCCTTACTTATTGATTTTCCTTATCTAGACAGCTACACCCTCTCACAACAGGCATCAAGCCAAGTGGAAACACCATGGGAATAGACATGAACATCCTCTTGTGGTGCCTGGGAACATAGCCTGAAATGGTTGTAGCATTGTATGTCCTCTGCTCACATGGGCTTCGCCAGGGGCTTGTGAGCTGCATTGCCCAGCGAAAAGGAGCTCTCCTGATGGGTCGTGGAGGGGTGTGTGGTCACTGCTGGGTCCTGTTCCCCTGGAGGCTTTATGTGTCAGGATAAAGACCTTGAGCTGGCAATGGAAGCAGATGGAACCCAGTGGAGTGCGATCCTGGGCTGTCTTCTGCTTGATCCAAAAAAAGCCAGCATGCAACTGAGCTGACACTAGCTTCAGGCAGAGTTAAAAACAGCCCTTGCCTTGCCGAGTCTCTTGTAAATAGAATATGGTTCTTCAGTTTCACATTTCCCCCTTGCTCCCTGAACTTAAGGCATGGCACTTCATCTTCCCTTTCCCTATCGGTTCATCCTTCCTCCAGTTCCTATTTATAAACCCTCTTCAATGAGCCCCTAGTTAGCCCTTCCCTGCCTCTCTTAGCATGGGCTTTCACAAGCTGCTTTTATGATCTCTCTCTGTAATTCTCCCACTGACCCATCTCAGAAGAACTGAAAGACTTCTCAGTAAGGCCAGCACCAGCAATCTCAGCCGGGGCTTCCTGGACAAGCTGTGTGGGGTTTTTTCAACCAGCCAAAATATGAGGAAAATGTTCAGAAAATGAATGCCAGATAAAATTCTGAATGGCTGCAGTTCTGATCCTCGGCTGGTGTAAAATCAGTGTAGCTCCACTGAAGCGAAAAATAACTCAAAAGTATTCTAGTAGACATTAATATGTAATAAGAGCATCTGCAGTTACATCAGACGTCTGAAATATAGAAGGGACATAAAACCTTAGGCATCATTTGGTATGGACCATGGCAGTGAAGGCACAAAACTGGTCAGTCATGTCTTGAGCTGGGTGGGAAATGGTTTTCCCATTCCATGAAAATATGGGAGATTTCAGCCAGAGAGAGACCGATGCTATAGCTGTGTGGTTAGATTAGGTTACTCCCCTCGGATGTGGCAGAATGTGGTTCAAGTCACTGCCCCAATAAATATTTAAACAAAGTAGAACAGCTTCAGCAGGAGGTATTGAGAGAGGCTGATATTCAGAGCAGGGACTTTATCCCAGGTTTTCAATACCTCAAGTGAGTGTCCTCAGCACTGAGCTGTCAGCAGTGGGTTGGTCTCTGTGGAGCAGTGTTCATCCTGGGCCTCAGAAACCATTTCATCAAACATTCCTGATCATCTGTAATCATGGTACTTTCTATGTCCCTGTATGCCAAGGGAGGGCAGAGTTAAGGTTGTGCACACCAGGGGCAGCTCTAGGCACCAGCTAAACAAGCAGGTGCCTAGGGCGGCAAAATGTATGGGGTGGCAAGATGCTGGGGCCTCACCTCAAGCAGCGTCCTGGGCTGGATCCTGTTCTGCTGCCGGGTGCGGCGGGGCACGGAGCCGGCTAAGTGGGGAGCGTGTCCCCGCCACTCTCCTGCGGGCAGCAGCCACTCCCCCGTCAGGCGGGAGCCGGTAGCACGGCCCTGCTCCGGCTGCAGAGGACGGGGGAACATGGCGCCCGGGCAGTCCGCTCCTCCTCGGCTTGTCCCCGCCTCTGCCTCCTCCTCCTCCTCCTCTCTGCGCCGACTCCTGCCAGGGGAGGGGAGAGGGGAGCGGAGCGGCAGCCCGGGCTGAGCCCAGCTCGTGCCAGGGCCAAGGCGAAGCCCAAGAATGAGCAGAGCTGGGATCCAGCAGCAGCCTCAACCCCTGGCCCTGGGAGCGGCGGTGACCAGAGATGACTCCACCTCAGGCCAGATCCGCAGCAAGGTAAGAGTCGGGCCAGGCGGGAGGGTCCCCAGGACCCCTGGGGAGCTTCTGCCTGCTGGAGCCCCAGAGGCTGCTGCCTCCCTCCCCAGCCCCTCACAGCACTCCAGTGCCTGGAGTGTCCTTCTGCCTCCCCTCCTGCAGGGGGCGAGCGACCTGGCAGAGAGGGGCAGCATCTGCCCAGCAAGCCCAGCACCTCTTCCTTGGTTCCTCCAGCCCCAGAGCTCTCTCCATTGCATGCCCCTCGGGCTGCCAGCAGGGTGGCCTCAAGGTGCCGGTGCCTGGAGTCTCCTTCTGCCTCCCCCCCTGCAGGGGGTGAGTGACCTGGCAGAGAGGGGCAGCATCTGTCCAGCAAGCCCAGCACCTCTTCCTTGGCTCCTCCAGCCACAGAGCTCTCTCCATTGCATGCCCCTTGGGCTCCCAGCTGGGCGGCCTCAGCGCTGGGAAAACGCCAGCAGGGCTGCGTCCAGTGTGTATCCGAGCTCGTGGGGAGCTCTCTCGCCCCAATGACTAGCGCCTTACCTACGGCAAGTACAGTAGTGCAATAGGAGTGTGACGTGAAAAATATCATGTCACGTTGTGACACGGTCACTCAAATCACGATTACGTGTGTGTACTGTGCTGCCCTATTGGCGCCATTCACGCTAATTTCCGTTTCGCGTCGGTGCCAGTGGTTATAGGGCTAAAATGCCAGGACAAAAACGAAAACGACTTTCTGGTGCTGCTTACCGGCAACAAAGAGAGAAACGGCAAAAAGAATTAGAAAAACTATCTCGTACTTCAAAAAAGTATTTTAAAAAAGTCGACAATCAAGGAGAAAGCTCTAAGCAATGCATTGACGGTGATTATTCATCAACTGATGAAGACCAGTCGAACCAAAGATTACCTTTATCAACTGATAAAGATGAACAACAATCTGACCAAAGATTATCTTCACTAACTGATAAAGACGAACAATCACAATCCATCCAAAGATTTACTACTTCAGCTGAAGAGTCCAGAAATGAAGAACTGTTATCCAAATCTAAAACTGAAGAACAATTATTGGAAGGTGGGGAGACTGACATAGGATCGGATCCAAATACATGGCCGACAATAATTACTGATACAATGCAAATTATTATTGTGAAAAAAGGTCCTTCAAAACTAGATCCTACATTTGAATATCCATTTAATGAGTCGAATCGTCGATTTATGCCATCCAGTATGAAGAAAAAAATGAAAAATGGGGAACAAATTAATAGATCGTGGTTAGTGTATTCACAGACCAAATATGTAGTTTTTTGTTTTTGCTGCAAACTGTTCTGTAACTCGGACATTTTTCTGGCAACTGCAGGTTTTAATGACTGGCGAAATTTGCATCAGCATTTGAAAGAACATGAAACATCAAAAAATCATTTACATTCATTGACTAATTGGATTGAGCTGTCAAACAGATTAGTTACCGGTACAACAATCGATGCGGTACAGCAACGTCAACTAAATTCAGAAATTCTACGTTGGCAAGCAGCGTTGGAACGTTTTCTGGCAATCATTAATTTCCTAGCCGAACAGTGCCTCGCATTCCGTGGATCCTCGGATATTTTATATGAGAATAACAATGGAATTTTCTTAAAATTGGTTGAGTTATTGGCAAAATTTGATAATGTTATGGCTGAGCATGTAAGAAGAGTGAAAGATGGAGAGATTCACACCCATTATTTGGGTAAAAATACACAAAATGAGATAATAGAATTAATTTCTAATGGAGTGCGTAATGAAATTTTATCGAATTTGAAACATGCCAAATATTACTCAATTATAGTTGATTGTACTCAAGATCTGAGCAAAACCGAGCAAATGTCAATAGTTTTACAATTTCTGAAAATTGATGAAAATGCAGAAGTGAAAATTTGTGAACACTTTCTAGAATTTATACCAGTGAATGAAACTACTGGGAAAGCCCTCACAGATGTAATTCTACAGAGATTGGAACACTATGGAATACCTTTAGAAAATATGCGCGGCCAAGGGTACGATAACGGCTCAAACATGCGAGGACAACATGCAGGTGTACAGCAAAGAATACTGAATTTAAACAATCGAGCTTTTTTCATTCCTTGCCATGCGTATTCGCTCAATCTGGTTGTCAGTGATGCCGCCAAATCATCTAAAGATGCCGTTTCGTATTTTACCACAGTGCAAGCAATTTACAACTTTTTTAGTGCTTCCACACACCGTTGGGCAGTCTTGAAGAAGCATCTTGAACAAAAACTCACACTTAAACCTCTGAGTCAAACTAGATGGGAAAGCAGGATAGAAGCTATTAGACCATTCCGATATTCATCAGGAGAGATTTACGATGCACTATTCAAAATAAGCCAGGACTTGTCGTATGATCCTTCATTTCGACATGAAGCTGAAACATTGGCTCAGAAAATGATGCAGTTTCAATTTTCATGTTGCACGGTTATTTGGCATAATATTCTAAATCAAATTAATTTGACCAGCAAAGTTATGCAGAACATAACCATAGTCATATCCGAGGCAAAGATGATTTTGAATAAAACGCTGGAATATTTAAAAAAATACCATTCAGATGAAGGATTTGAAGAAACTGTCAAAAAAGCAACAACAATAGCAGAGGATCTTGATTTTGAACCAACGTTTGCACCTCAAAAATTCATTCGTCCTCGGAAAAAAACAAGACAGTTTTGTTATGAGGCTCATGATGATCCTATTCTTGATCCAAATGAAAGGTTTAAAGTTGAATGTTTCTATTGTATTTTGGATGTAGCCAGGGCCGGCTCTGGCTTTTTTGCCGCCCCAGGCAAAAAAGCCTCCGGCCGCCCTCCCCCCC
>NW_020664543.1:24611702-24612682 GCF_002925995.2 Terrapene triunguis
GCTCTCCCCCCGGTGGCCAGAGCGCAGGGGGCAGGGCGGCGAGAGGGTGGCGAGCCCCGGCTGGGGCTCGCCGCTCTCCCCCCGGCGGCCGGGGGGAGGGCGCCGGGGAGGGGGGAGGGCGGCCAGAGCGCCGGGGGGAGGGCGGCGAGCCCGGCCGTGGCCCCGCTCTCCCCGGCGGCCGGAGCGCCGCGCTGCCCCCCTCCAGGTGCCGCCCCAAGCACCAGCTTGGTGGGCTGGTGCCTGGAGCCGGCCCTGGATGTAGCTATAACTTCCACTGAAGAAAGATTTTGTCAGTTGCATGGTCATTGTGAAACTTTTGAATTTTTATACAATATTGGAAATATTAAAAATCAGTTTTCCAAAGAAGACCTCATGAAGCAGTGCCAAGACCTACATTTAGCGCTCAGTACTGATAACGCTGCTGACACTGATGCAGTAGAATTGTATGATGAATTAATAGCTTTATCTGAGCTAATAAGTCCTAAAACTTCTCCTCTAAAAGTATTAGAATTTATAGCAAGAAATGATTTTTTCACTCCAAACACTGCTATAGCATTACGCATTCTTTTAACATTACCGGTATCGGTGGCTTCTGGTGAGCGCAGTTTCTCAAAACTGAAATGACTAAAAAATTATTTGAGGTCCACCATGTCTCAAAATCGTATGTCAGGACTGGCATTAATTTCATTTGAAAGTACTATTGCAAAAAATTTAGATTTCACTGACTTATTAAAAGACTACGCAAGTATAAAAACCAGAAAAATTCAGTTCATATAAATTCTTTTAATTTATGAGAAACTGGAAGACACTAACGTTTTTCATGACAGTGTATAGTTGAACTCAAATTGTTTGTAATTGTGTTTTTGTTAAAATTAAATGTTAAAATTACACTAGTAGGAAATTGTTTTATTTCACTAACTACAAATTCTCTGTTTTCATTTTTTTTTTATTTTAAACAGTCAAAACAAAACTGCAAAGTG
>NW_020664543.1:24612782-24701882 GCF_002925995.2 Terrapene triunguis
ATAGTTTTATGTATGAAAGTAGAAATGATTTTGTCTTAAACACTGATGTGCTGTCACATCCGAGCACAAACCAACATGTTAACACCAGCTCGCCTGCTAGAGAGCTTCTTTATTATACAATGATAATCAGGGATACAAAGAATTTCTAGGTTACTCTGAATATTTATCATGGGTTTTAAAGGAGACTGAACAGGGCAGCCACATGTCAAAGACAGCAAAGTTAAAAGGAAGTATGCTTGCAGTAGGTATGATAACTGACTGCACAATACTTGGAATAGAACGGCTGCTGCTGTGACAGAAAGACTTCTGGGTAAGTAATGGGCCTTTTTGTGATTAATTAGATTATATTTTATATCAGAGAAATCCCAGAGCCATTAATTTAAAGTGAACATACTTGTTTTTGTGACTAGTCTTCCCTGCAAGCTATCTGAACAAATGTGCATGGTATTAGGACAAGTGGGGCTGGTAGCACTGCCTATTATTATGGTTGAGAGAGACTAAATGTGTGAGGTAATATCTTTTATTGGACCAAATTCTGTTGGTGAGAGAGACACGCTTTCAAGAATGGAAGTTGATCCCAGAAAAGATATTACCTCACCCACCTTGTCTCTCTAATATCCTGGACCGACATGGCTACAACAACACTGTAATACAACATAGTATAATGGTTGTCCACTATTCCTACTATAAGAACCTGTTTTCAGTTGCTTATAACTTTGCCAAACTTTAACCAATTAGGCTGAAATGTTCGGTGCTGTGTGCCGGCATCAGACTGAATTGTTACTGGAAAATGCTAGCCTCGAGAATGAGGCTGGGGAAATACTTTGTTTTTCTCATGTTAAAAAAATTCTGGTGACTTTTTCTTTGAGCTGCTCTAGTGCCCCCATGCTTTGGACGAGACCAGGAATTTGGAAGGTGGAGCAGGCTGTTTGTCAGGGATGTGCTTTTTGATGTCCTCATAAGAATTTGCCCAAGTTAAGCCAAGATATAAAAAATCCCAGTTTGCCCCTGTTCAGTGAGACTTCTGCGACTTTAGCACTTAAAATCTCCACAGATTCCATCCTCGCTGAGCACGTCACAGATCCTAGTGCTGACTGGGCTGCACATACGCCACCCTCACAGCACGACTGAGCAAACTCCAGACCAGGGCTGTGGCATGAAGGCTGAAGCCAGACTGTCCCTGAGATGGCTGCTCCAGGCTGGCGTGGGGCCAAGCCCTAGAACTGAGAGCAGGGAGCCTGTCCCTTCTGTGCTCTCAGCCCCCGGCCCTCCCCCTTGCTGGCACCTGGGCAGCATGGAGGAGGAAGCCATCTGCTGCAAATACAGAGAAGACAAGAACCAGATCCGGTGGGGGGAAAGAAGGAGACTGGGACAAGGGGTCTGAGACTCGGACTTGATGGGGGAGATAAGCTGAGGCTGGGACTGGCTGGACAAGGAGCCTGGGAGCTCGTGAGGGAGGTGGGAGACAGAAAGCCTGTTGGCTGGCTGAGATTGGATGAGGAGCTGGGGGTGGGAGGAGACTGGGACTAGGAACCAGCATGGCAGGAATGGGGGAGGCAGAGAAGGGAGACAGATCTGACAAGGAGCTGGGTGTGGGGAGAGATCTGGATGGTTAAAGGGACTGGGACAAGGTGCCAGGGAAGAGAGGGCTGAGATTGGATGAGGAGCCCAGGGAGGGAGACTAAGATTGGGAACCATTTGTGGGGGAGGGAAGAGAGCTCAGACGAAGAGTTGGGAGGGGAAAACTGGGATTGGTTGGGCCAGGAGACTGGGACTGGGAGTGGGCAGAGGGAGAGATGGGAGAGGGGAGATTGAGACTTGACAGTGAGCTCAGAGGGGGAGACTAGGATTGGCTGGGTAGGGAGCCAGGGACTGGGATGAGAAGAATGAGGAGACTGGACTGTGACAAGGAGCTGGGGTGGGGAAGAGACAGGACTGGAACAGGGACAGCTGGGACTGGATGGAGCAGAAGAGTTCAAGGTTGGGAGGAACAGGCAGAAGGGTCTGCGCCCACTAGAGCACACTCCTCCAGATTCCTGGGGCTCACCATTCCTCTGCTGTGTGCAAATATCTGTGAAATCCACCGGCAAAGCATGCATCTCAGCCTGTCATGCACAGTGGATGACAGCCTACTACTGCTATCAGTTGCTCTGTCAGCTTAAGTGGCAGAGGTCTTTGTGGTGGATCTAAAGGTTCCAAGCCAGCTGAAGACACATGTGGCTGTCAAATCATGTGACATGATGACATTTCTGTTTTCCTCAGTTTGCTTTTTTAAAAAAACCTAGAAAATTACACACAAAAATCTAAAAGAATCTAATTAATGTTACAACTCATAAGTTAGGAAATGCCACTGACCTGTGCACTGAATGAGGAAGGAGTCCTGTGGAAAAAATTGTATGTGATCATGTAATTAAAGACTGTATCTTGCATATGCCCAAGGGGGCTAAATTAAGATTGCACTAGAAACCTTAATTCTGGCATTTCCTAACTATTGCCTGTTTGACTTTGCAATCTTCGGGATGTTCTTCTAAGGTAGGTTTTGTGTGTGTAATTTATGGACATAGCATCTTTCACAAACCTCAAAAAGTTTTAGAAACTTACAGGTTTAGAGAGAGAGAAACAAATCAGTGCCCACCTATCAACTTCACAATCGTGACTATGTTTCGCCCTCTGGCTGACCAGAATGTCACAGCAACAGCAGGACAGAGCCCAGATTCCTGGGCTCTCACCAGCACAAGCCACCACCACTTCAGCTAAAGGAGATACTCCATCAAGAATGCAGCGTTCATGACACACAGCCTAGCAGTTCTGATTGCACCCAGAAGAGGGCAGTGGTTGACATACACACTCGCCCATTCATTGAAATGTTTGTACACACACGCACATGCTCTGTATGGGAGCAGAGTAACTTTGAGATTTGCAGAGGGGCTATTCAGGGTGTGGGGCCATTTAAACTCCCCTAAGTCCAGACAGCAGCAAAAATCTCTGTACAGACCAGCAAGTGAAACTTTGAATGAACCTGCAGCCAGGCACCTGCAGAGACAAAAGGAAAGATTCTGCTTTTATACGAACATTTTAATTTTTTTTCCTTAGAAAAGGGGTTAAAAAGGGTGTTTTCAAAAGTTGTTACTTTTGTTCAAGTACCTTCTTTCCAGAATGACTGTTTATTATCACTGCACCATAAATGGGCACAGTGTTTCAAGTGGGCAGTTGGTTCCAGGCAGCAAGCTTTCTCCATGAGCATCCATGTGTGTGCATATTGACCTGTATGACTCTGTCAGCCCCAGTGCCATGCACACAGCATCCTAGATTCTCTGCTGCTCACATCACCAGTAACTTCAGCTGAGACGTATCAAATTCCTCAGCGAAGCTTTCCCCCTTAGAAGGTTTCCTTAACAATCTTCCAATCAGCACTAATCATTTCCCACCTATCTCCCCCATGCCAGTTTCATGTAAAGAACCGCAAATGGTAGCTGTTACCGATTTGTGTCATTGCCACGGTGACGCATTTTACCGAAGTGCACACGGCTTCTGGGGAGTTGGATGCTGCTATGAATGAGAAGGGCACGCTCAGTCCGCAAATGATTCATTAAAAGAACTTCTGCCCCATCTGGCATCACTGCCATAACTATGCCATTTTACAATCTCCACCGGTGGAGTAGCTGAGCCCTTCCAGAGAAAATGAACTTTGCATTGTCTTGAACAGAATATCTCCCTCTGTGTTGCAGCTCAGATGCACTTAATGCGTCCGGACAGAATAAAGACACATAAGTAAGAGCCATGGAATCCAGATACAATCAAATGGCTGCCTCCCAGATAACCAGCCCGATTCAGTATGTATCCCACAGTGCGGAGCTGAGAGAAGTCACAAGCTAATGCTAAATGGCACAGATTGTGACCAAGTATGATTCTGTGATGCAGGCTGTAGGCACAGAGCAGAAGCTGATATTACTCAAATTGATCAATCACATTAATACAGAGATTGTCTCAATCCTGGGCATTTTCTACAACAAAATGAGTCTTCCCCCCGTGCAGTTACTGAATCTTCTTCCAGCTGTGGTTACGGTAATCAAGATATTTGCCTGAATCTGAAGCTATGCTGCCAGCCAAACTATTTATATGCAGCATGGATTTGTCCTGACCGAGTGATAATGCAAAGTTTCTGAGGGATCTTTGTGTTGCCTGAAAGAAAACTCCACACTGTCAGAGCATTGATTTTATTAGCACCTATTAATCAGCACAAATGCCAGCATCATGCCACAGTCATTTTAAGATAGATTCTACCCCTCATTGCTGTTTAACATCATGAACGTCCTGCCATAACAGGGCTCTCTTGGATTTCCTGGTGAAAAATTTCCCCCAGAATTTCTCCATGATGGAGTCCCAGCCTCTAGCAAGCAATCTGTGGGGAAGAGCCTGGATTACACAGGTCACCAGGCAGTACAGCTGCTGACAGCCTGGCGAGCTGCACAGTCCAGCCCACCCCCAGCTTACCAGAGGGACTGAAATAAGGTCGAAGAACCCAACTGCTACGTAGTCAGCCACAGAGGCAGAAAGGCTTATTCTCTGACTGAATCGGTGGTACAGCAATGCCCCGCATGCCTGATGCAGCCGAACAAGGAGTCAGGGCAGTAACAGCAATGATTGGCTGGGTGGGGAAGGTCAGAGAAGCATCCAAAGGTTTAGACATTGACATGAATGGATCCAGACCTGATTGCCCTAGAAACTCAGCAGAGCAAGACTCACAAGTCCCACAACTGCCTCCTTCAGAAACCTGCTTGTGGTGTCCCATTGTCCTGCCAGGCCCAGCAAGTGCACAGGTCATCCAAGCTAAATCAGGGTCCACAGCCGCTCTAGACCTCAGAACACCAACCCCAGGCTCCAAAACTCCCCAACGCCTCCTGCTGCAGCCACGCCAGCTGCTCACAAACCCAGTTCCCTTGGGCTCTCACCTAACTGCCCGCTGGGCCTCTGACAAACTACCATAACTTCTCCCTGCTTTTGACTTCCAGAGTCCATAAAGTGACAGTGCTAAGAGTTAGGGGGCTCGCACCCACTTCTTCTTATGCAACAGCAGCAGCACCACTTACTGGGGGGGCAGGCTCTGTAAGGTGTCTAAGCACCTAAAGTAGGCATGTAGGCACTTTTGAAAATCCCACTACGCATCTGTGCATCTTCAGGTGCCTAATAGCTTTCAAAGCCTGGCCCCTGGTCACGGAGAGACACTACAGAGGGGCTGCATGACGCCATCCATCGTCACAGTCCCTCTCCAAGGTGAAAACATGCTTTCAAGACAGTGAGTGAGGAAGTCTCTCACTTCCTGCTCCCTGCCTGTGAGCCCCACCATTCTCACAGCGCTGCTCTGCACCAAGCCAGTTTACCCTGTTCTCCCTGCAGAGGGTGGTAGGAGCTGTACGTCGCTGAGCTTCATATGTCAGAGCGGCCAGTTGCCTGCACTTGTGAGCAACCCTGAGCTGTGTAAAAAACCCGGCATTCAGAGTAAAACAAGCCAAAATCGGTTCCTGAACATTGATAGGCACAAAGGAGGAAGTGGCCTCTTGTGTTTCACACAGTGCCATGGGAGCCAGTACTGCTGGGTTCTCTTCCCCACTCTGCCACGGACTCGTTGTGTGACCTTCGGCGAGTTACTTATTTAACTTCTCTGGGTCTCAGTTTCCCTTTCCCTGAATAGGGAACGTTAATGCTTCTGGAGCTAATGAGGCCCGATGCAAAGCTTGACTCATTAGTGACTGGTTGTGGAGGGTGTGAATGTGCTGGGAGGAAAATACCCAGCTCCCTCTCGCTTGGGGAGCTGCCAGGCGCTTTGCTTTGAGTGGGCGACACAGTTTGCTGAATGTATTTTTCACAGTAATAACTAATCAGAGATGAAAACTGCAGCAAACTGACAGAGACTGCAAAATCCCACAAAAGGGGCTGGCATCTGCCTCTGGAAAGGATCCGCAACACTTCCCCCCCCCCCCCCCCCGTTTAGCTGCAGAATGACTGTAAAATGTCATCCTCATGATAGGTCTTCATGACAGTGATAGAGTCGGAATGTTTAAGGCCAAGAGGGACCATTAGATCGTCTAGCCTGAATTCCTGCATGTCTCAGGCCCTGACATTTCACCCTATTACCCCTGTGAGAAAGTCCAATAACGTGTGATTGCCTAACACATACCTGGCAACAAGGCATCCTTTCTTCACCTGAAGACATCCAGAGATGCAGGCTCCACCACGTTCCTGGGCAGTTTGTTCCAATGGTTACTCGCCCCCATGGTTCAAAATGAATGTCTTATTTCTAATGGGAATATTTTTGGCTTCAGCTTCTAGCCATTTGGTTCTTGTTCATGCCTTTCTCCGCTAGCTTAAAGAGCCCAGTGTTTGCTCCCCAGGAGGGCACTTCTGCACTGTAATTCCGTCACCTCTCAGTCTGCTTTACAAACTAAACAGTCTGAGCCTCTCACTGCACAGCACTTTCTCCAGCTCTCAGATCATTTCTGTCTCTCTGGTCATACTCTTGCCAATTTTTCAGCATCCTTTTTAAAACGTGGACACCAGAACAGCAGGCAGGATTCCAGTATTGATGTCACCAAGGCCGTATATGGAGGTTAAATCACTTCTCTGCTCCTACGTGTACTCCCCTGTTTATACCTCCTGTTTATACATTTAGTCTGCAGAAATGAAGAGTGAGGGGGGATTTGATAGCAGCCTTCAACTACCTGAAGGGGAGGACCAAAGAGGATGGAGCTCGGCTGTTCTCAGTGGTGGCAGATGACACAACAAGGAGCAATGGTCTCAAGTTGCAGTGGGGGAGGTCTAGGTTGGATATTAGGAAAAACTATTTGACTAGCAGGGTGGTGAAGCACTGGAATGCGTTACCTAGGGAGGTGGTTGGGTTGGATCTCCATCCTTAGAGGTTTTTAAGGCCTGGCTTGAGAAAGCCCTGGCTGGGATGATTTAGTTGGGGTTGGTCCTGCTTTGAGCAGGGGGTTGGACTAGATACCTCCCGAGGTCTCTTCCAACCCTGATATTCTATGATTCTATGATTGCATTAGCTTTTTTTGCAGCAGCACTGCACTGGGAGCTCATGTTAAGTTGCTTGTCCAGTATGACCCCTAAATCCTTTCCAGTGTCACTGCCTTTCAGGATATTGTCCCCCATTCTGTGGGTCTGGCTGCATTTCTTGTTCCTAGCTGGGTGACCTTCCATTTGGCTGTATTAAAACTCATTTTGTTTCAATGGGCCCAGCTTACCAAGTGATCCAGATCGCTCTGTGTGCTACCCTGGCATCAATATTTACCACTCTGCCAATCTTTGTGTCATCCACCAGTTGCATCAGCAGTGATCTTCTATCTACTGCCAGAGCATTGAGGAAAACCTGGAACAAAGTCAAGCCTAGTATCAATCCTCACAGAACCCCACAAGAAACACCCCCGTTCGATGATAATTCCCTATTGACAACTGCTTGTTGACCTCTGTTGGTTAGCTAGTTCTTAATCCATATAATGTGTGCTCGCTTGATATTGGATAGTGCTAAGCTTTTACTCACAATGTCATGTGGAGCTAAGTCAAACGCCTTACAAAAGGCTAAGTATATCACACATACCCAGTTACCTTTATCAACCAAACCTGTAATCTCATCAAATAATGAAACTGGATTTTCTTGACAAGAGCTGTTTTCCAGAAAACTACGGCAACTGGCATTAATTATATTCCTAGCCTATAACTCTTTATAGTTCGTTAACATCCTCTTAAGGAAGTTGCTGGCGGGAAGGGGGCGGGGCGATCCTCACATTTGGGAAACACTCCTGTTTGAGGACTTTTGTTCTGGAGTATTTGGGCTATCAGACATTTATTGTGGAAATAATATGTAACCTGTGGGTTTGCTTGCCCTTTATATTCCTGTCCCTGCTGCAGTACTACCTCTGCAGCCAGCAGCCCTGGCCTCCTGCAGCAATTTTCAGAGTGCAGACGTCATCTTTATTGAGGAAAGGATTGTGGACACATCCCTGCCCATTGGTGGTCCTGTGGACAGCTCCTGTCTCATTGGTGGTCCTGTGGACAGCTCCTCTCCCATTGGTGATCAAAGAACATCCTTGAACCAGTAATTGCTTACATGGAAAAGTAACACTAGGATAATATTTAATGTATCTCAAGGTGTTTTATTTAATGTATCTCAAGCTGGAAATCAGGGAAGAGGCAGGACTGTGTGGCCATCCTGCTCAACACAGTCCACCAGCAAGTGCTCCATGAGCTATGCACTGACTCGAGTTTGGGAGCCATTAGTCTAGTGGAGAAAGCCAGGAGAGCTGGGCTTTTTCTCTGTCACTATGGGGGAGTTCCCTCTCCTTGTTTTGTCTCAGTTAGCTGTGTCTATTGGGAGTCAGGCACAAAACCTGTTCAGGTGCTTTTGAAAATCTGAGTAGGCATCAGTGTTCACCTTTAGATGCCTGAAGACCTTTAAAAATCTGCACCCCGACCCTGAATAGGGATAATTATTCCTTACCTCCTCACAAAGCATGCTGAGATCCAGGGATGAGGAAGCTGTATCCACAGAAGTGCTAGTGACCAGAGTAGAGAGATGCTGCTGCTCTCGGGACGACAGTGGAGGGGCAGGATTTCAGTGGTTGGGCTAACAGCAAAGTGACTTCCACTCTTGTGATCCTGAAGGTTCATTGGGTGAGGACCATTCCCTGTCAGTTACCCTCCTTCTTTGCCATGAGTGCAGGGGACTGGACTAGACGACCTCCTAAGGTACCTTCCAGTCCTAAGATTCTATGATTCTATGTCCCTTCCTGGGGCTCCAGCAGTGTGGGCAGTGTGGGCCCCATCCATGCATAGATCTTGGCTGACACATTTATCCACTGCCTGCTTGATACATCGTCCTTTCATTGTGATAATCCAAAGGGTGATTCCATAGGTCCTGGCTGACCCCCAGACAAGGGTGGGGTGGAAAGAGGGACACTGACTTCCAAAATAGCACCAAAGAGTTGTCCCTTTTTTATTAAAAATTATAAGATTCAAAATATTTTGCCCAACTCCACCCAGGCTCTGACTGATGATGCCCACTGTGCCAGCAGGGGCAGCCCAACCCACATGAGCACAACCCTGAGGCCATGCAGTTTGCCTGCTGTTCACGTTCTGCTGCCTCCGTGTTGGGTGAGACAGCAAAGCAAAGCCCATCACACATTTCCAGGGAGCCGGGAAGAGCAAATTCAAAGCAGATGGTGGAAAGCTCCAGTCAGGCCCAGGTCAGCGCTGTGTTTTGGCATGATGACTGCACAGGAGGAGGGGGTGTGTGTGTGTGCGCGCGCACACTGTCTGTGATGTGCTGGGAATCACCTTCATTCAAAAGCATTGGAAATCCACATTGTGGAGCGTAATTTCCCCAGCCTTCCCTGCAGAAGGAATGGGCTAAATGCTGCAGATAATCAGCACAGTGGCATTTAGTGCAAAGGTCCCTACTGCGATATCCAGGAATGTCTGTGTGACGTTATTGACATGAACTGTAACCATATTGATCATTGTTGCAACCAGGGTCCTATGGTTGCAACAGGTCTTGTACAGAGGAGGTCAAGTGGGGTGTGACAATGCGGTTCTGGCGGAACCCAACTGAGAGTGCCAACTCAGGACAAATTGCTCAAACAGGGCAGTTACAGCCCAAGGCTGGGGTTTTTCCACCTCTAAGGCAAACCAAACCAGCCAGTCTAAGAGGACTTCGGTCTCACCCCACTGGCTAACCGCAAGTCTCACAAGCAATCTCCTTAGACACTCCAGTTTCCCAGTATCACCACCAGTGCCACTTGTTATGGGGACAAATGGTTATGAAAACCAAGACCCCAGTAAAAGAAAAAGGTTCTCCTGATCCCAAAGGACCAAGCCCCAGACCCAGGTCAATATACAAATCGGATCTTACCCACAAATCACGCTGTTGCCAATCCTTTAGAATCTAAAATCTAAAGGTTTATTTATAAAAGGAAAAAGATAGAGATGAGAGTTAGAATTGGTTAAGTGGAATCAATTACATACAGTAATGGCAAAGTTCTTGGTTCAGGCTTGCAGCAGCGATAGAATAAACTGCAGGTTCAAATCAAGTCTCTGGAATACATCCCCCGCTGGGATGGGTCCTCAGTCCTTTGTTCAATGCTTCAGCTTGTAGCAAAGTTCCTCCAGAGGTAAGAAGCAGGATTGAAGACAAGATGCAGATGAGGCATCAGCCTTATATAGTCTTTTCCAGGTGTAAGAACACCTCTTTGTCCTTACTGTGGAAAATTACAGCAAAATGGAGTCTGGAGTCACATGGGCAAGTTCCTGCATACTTTGCTGAGTCTCAAGGCATATTTGCCTTCTCTCAATGGGTCCATTGTATAGCTGATGGTCCTTAATGGGCCATCAAGCAGGCTAGGCAGAGCTAACACCAGTTTGTCTGGGATGTCACCCAGCAGCATAGCATAAGTTTGAAATACAGACAGTATAGAGCCAATATTCATAACTTCAACTACAAAATTGATACACACATATAGACAGCCTAATCATAACCAGTAAACCATAACCTTGTCTAAGACACCCCATTTGACCCCCTTTATACAAGATTTGGGTGCCACTACAGGACCTTGGTTGCAACAATGATCTATATGGTCCCAGATTATATCAATAACGTCACAGAGGTCAAGTGGGGTGTCTATGGAAAGGTTGTAGTTATGTAGCTATGATTATGCTATCTGTATGTGTGTATCATTTTTGTATTTGAAGTTATGAATATTGGCTATGTATCTGTAGCTCAATGTGTTTGATTCTAAGTAGCCTCAGTGAAGCATTTGGTCAGCTTCTTGAGAAAAGACTATTCTCAGTAAGTGCCCAATCAAGAAACCCTTAACTGACAATGGACTTTGGGAGACACCAGTCCACATCTGAGCTTTCCTGGGAACATTCAAACTAACATGTAAACAATGGCGTCAGCCTGCAAAAAGCTGAATCATTCATAGACATGTGACTTGCCCAGGTGGCTACAAACTCCATCTTGTTGCTGTGACTTTGCACAGAAGAACAAAGGGGTTTCCACCCACAAGAGAGAGAATATAAAAGGCGCTGGAAGCCTCTCCATTTTGTCTTCAGCTTGCTCATTAGATGGCCTCTCCACCAAAGAGTTGCCTGAAAGAATCTGGAACGAAGGACAGTAACTACAGGGGTGTGAGTGATTGCTGGACCCAGACTAGGAAGGAGTCCAGTCTGTGAAAGAAGCTTATTGGCACATCTCTGGGGGTGAGATTTCATCTGTAATCAGTTTCTTAATGTATTAGGCTTAGACTTGCATGTTTTTGTTTTATTTTGCTTGGCAACTTACTTTGTTCTATCTGTTATTACTTGGAACCACTTAAATCCTACTTTTTATA
The DNA here is from genome assembly GCF_002925995.2 of Terrapene triunguis. Lineage (NCBI taxonomy): Eukaryota > Metazoa > Chordata > Testudines > Emydidae > Terrapene > Terrapene triunguis. Next base: position 24,624,176 of record NW_020664543.1, read on the forward strand.
CTTAATAAAATCACTTTTTGCTTATTAATTAACCCAGAATGGTAATTAATACCTGGGGGAGCAAACAGCTGTGCATATCTCTCTATCAGTGTTATAGAGGGCGAACAATTTATGAGTTTACCCTCTATAAGCTTTATACAGAGTAAAACTGATTCATTTGGGGTTTGGATCCCACTGGGAGCTGGGTATCTGGGTGCTAGAGACAGGAGCACTTCTTAAGCTGTTTTCAGTTAAGTCTGCAGCTTTGGGGTGGGTGATTCAGACTCTGGGTCTATGGTGGAGCAGACTGGCATGTCTTGCTCAACAAGGCAGGGTTCTGGAGACCCAAACTGGCAGAGAAGATGGGCTCAGGGGAAGTCTCAGAACATCAGGCGACAGTCCCAAGGGGGTCTCTGTGACCCAACCCATCACAGTCTGAGCAGTGGGGGGTGAGTCCACGGATTGGAATGGACTCATCTGAGCTGCTGGTGCCTGCTAAGAACCAGGGCAGCAGGAGGCAGATGAAAGCCAAGCTCCTGGTCCCAGCATTATGCTGCACCCTAGAATAAGAGCAGAGCAGCGCTCGAGCTGACAGCAGCCTCTCTGGGTTACTCCTCACAGCTTCACCCACGTCGTCTGCACCAACTGATCCACAGTGTGGGTTAATGAAATCATATTTATAAACAGCTGGACTGAGCTCCTGGAAACCTGTTTGCAGAACCCTGAGATGCAACTGAATCATTTGCCTTAGTGTCTTTGATCACATGGTGTCCCATCAGCATGAGCAGGCTACCACAACCCCCTGAGAAAGAGACTTTTCCCTTCAACTCAGGTGCCAAAGCTTGTGCCTTGGTGTGGAAGGTCCAGCAAGATGTCTGTGCAGAAAGGGTTTGCTACAAAATTTTAGACCCTACAGTACTATTGTGGTTTCATTATTGTTATAAAAGCGAGTCCTTCCTCCATGCCCTGCACGCACACACACACACACAGCTGGCTTTATACTCCGCCTCCCACTGTCATGTCCCCTCGCCTTTCACCTGGGCTGTAGATTGGTTAGATCCAGCACAAAGCCATGACACTGGGTAACTGCTAAGTTTGCTCAAATACAACAACCAACAGATTAAAGAACTTGGAACCCTGCCATTTAGTGGAACCTGCAGCAGTTACACCTCAGCAACGTGGAGAAGAGTCAGTCCTCACCCAGCACCATGCAGCATGTACATGCACAGGGAAAGGAGATGGGATAGTGAGAAGAGATGGGGAAGGGACAATCCCAACCCGCAGCCCTGCTGGGCTGTTCCACTCTAAGGCACCCCCACAGCTCTGCTGATGCTCCTCCATCCCACCCTGCATCCCCCTGTTTTTTCCAGCCATGGGTTTAGCTTGTGTAGAGAGGCCTTCTGCTGCCCTCAGTCCTGAGCTGTGATCCCCTCACTCCATTCTTTCTCTCTTGGTCTACACCCCCCCACAAAGCTATCCTGGTGCCCCTCAATCTGAGCCATTTCTGACCTGGACTCCTCCCCTCCAGTTCTAGCAATGTCCCTCAGCCCTGACCTGCACCCCCACTTGATTCCAGTCCTGGGCTCCCTTTTCCCACAGCTCTGCCGATCCTCCTCGGTCCCTACCCATATCCCCCCTGCTATTCCAGTTCTTTGGTCCACCTACACATACAGCTCTGATGATGCCCTGCAGCGCCACCCTGCAGCCCTCTCCCCAGCTAGTCCAGACCTGGGTTCACTGCACACAGCTGTGCTGATACTCTTCAATCCTGACCCTCAGGCTCCCCTAGCTCTAGGCTCCATAGGAAGCTCAATTGTTTCTTAATGAGGGGAGAGGGATCCAAACTCTGGATCATATTCCCCACTAGCCAGCCAGCAGGTCCAACAGCAGCTGAGTGTAACAGGTGAACATTTCTCCTCCTTGCACTGTGAGTCCACTGTCACCTTCCTGACCTCCCTTCCTACATGCACAGTGGCTCATCCACCCCCCTCACCATCTGCACTCAACCTCTCTGATTCCAGGGAGCACATCCCCCTAGTGTCTGACAGCCACTTCCTGAGGGAGGCTCCACCGAGCTCTCTTATTGCCCCATCTCCTGTATTTTCCAGCTGAGACATGAGTGCAGGCTTTGACTAATGACACGGCAGGACGACAGCCCTTGGCATGGTGCTGCTGCTGCATGTATTGCATCCCTGCTAGGAAGCTGAAGGCCTGTCTACAGGTAATGCTCCGTGAGGGCGGTGGTGGCTGGGAGTTGGTGCTGAGTGGAACGATGCCTGTCTGACAGACAGGAGAGCCTGGCCCTCAATTCCTGTAACAATGAGCTGCTGTTGACTTTATATTTTGGTGAACATCAAGATCTATTGTCCCTCGAGGTGAATATTGACCTCAGCTTCACCCTCCATCATTATTTGGCTCTCAGCTCAATAAATCTCAATGTTTTCATCAACCGAAATCAATAGCTGCTCCGGACCTTTTGATGTGATATGAAGAAAATATCGGATTCCCAATTGTTTCCTCTCCAGGTATTAGTGCTGTTAAGTGTTGTGTAATTATGAGTAAAACTGCCAGTGCACAATGGAAACCGCTGCCTTAAAAATGCTTTTCATTAGCCCTGCTAGGCTTATGCACCTATGAGGAATTGCTGATACATGGTAGTGTTGGGAGATTGCTGCAGGCTCCACAGTTATGGAGAAAGAAGCCCTGGAGAACTAGCAAGGTAAGGAGATCCCCATCTCCCTGTCCGTGGGGGAACCCACCTGGAACAGGGACCTGCTCTCCGTGGGGATTGTTTAATTAATGTTGAGCAGGAAGGGAGTGGGGGACAAAGTGCTGAGGACAGACTCTTGCACTTAACATGGGAGCTCAGGGCTTGATCCTGCGAGGTGCTGGGTTCTGTCACCTCCCACCAAGCTCAGGGACTCACTGGGCTGTTAGCGTCTGCACTTTAGCTGGCACACAGGGCTCTGTGCTTTCCAGCCACAGGCGCCAGCGTGGCCCTGGCCAAAGGGTAAGGATCAGGGGAAGGGGTGAGGCACAGGTGGGTGAGAACAGCTTCTCCCAAAGGCTGAGAAGCCCTTGGGCCCCACATGGCAGCAGCTTATGAGCTGGATGTGGGGCCCAGTCCTGCCAGCCCTGACTCAGATCAGCCTCTGCCACCGCAGCACAGGGTCAGTGCTGACACCTGCAGGTCTCGCTGATCTCTGCTCAGGGTTCAATAGGGTGCTCGGGAATTTGCTCATGAGACTTTGCTTGCTGGAAAGTGGCTTTTCGAGGACACAAATTTTCAGGGGAGAAAAGTCTGTTCCCATCGAAAATGCGCAGGTTTTCCATGACCTGGGCATTTCCGGGCTGTCGATGACAAAGAGAAGCCCAGACCCAAAGGTTTATTCAACGAAAACCTCACCAAAACATGAGGAAAAATGTCTATGAAAAAGAGCATTCATTTTCATTGAACGTTCTTTACAGGGGAGGAGGGAGACTGCATCAGGTATTTTCCCAAATGAAACAGCTGCAGCAGGAGAGATTGTGAGAAAGTGACAATGACTCTGTAGCCTGGTGGTTAGAGTCCCCTCCAGGGCCGGATTAACTCTCCTGTGGGCCCGGGGCTATTAGATTTTGTGGGGCCCCTGTATACAAGTCTTTTTTCTGGGAGGGAATTTGGTGCAGGGGGGGGGCTGGGGCCGGGAATGGGATGCAGGAGGGGGTGTGGGGTTTGGGTGCAGGAGGAGGATTCTGATCATAGAATATCAGGGTTGGAAGGGACCTCAGGAGGTCATCTAGTCCAACCCCCTGCTCAAAGCAGGACCAATTCCCAACTAAATCATCCCAGACAGGGCTTTGTCAAGCCAGGCCTTAAAAACCTCTAAGGAAGGAGACTCCACCACCTCCCTAGGTAACGCATTCCAGTGCTTCACCACCCTCCTAGTGAAATAGTGTTTCCTAATATCCAACCTAGACCTCCCCCACTGCAACTTGAGACCATTGCTCCTTGTTCTATCATCTGCCACCATTGAGAACAGCCGAGTTCCATCCTCTTTGGAACCCCCCTTCAGGTAGTTGAAGGCTGCTATCAAATCCCCCCTCATTCTTCTCTTCTGGAGACTAAACAATCCCAGTTCCCTCAGCCTCTCCTCATAAGTCATGCGCTCCAGACCCCTAATCATTTTTGTTGCCCTCCGCTGGACTCATTCCAATTTTTCCACATCCTTCTTGTAGTGTGGGGCCCAAAACTGGACACAGTACTCCAGATGAGGCCTCACCAATGTCGAATAAAGGGGAACGATCACGTCCCTCGATCTGCTGGCAATGCCCCTACTTATACAGCCCAAAATGCCGTTAGCCTTCTTGGCAACAAGAGCACACTGTTGACTCATATCCAGCTTCTCGTCCACTGTGAGCCCTAGGTCCTTTTCTGCAGAACTGCTACCTAGCCATTCGGTCCCTAGTCTGTAGCTGTGCATGGGATTCTTCCGTCCTAAGTGCAGGACTCTGCACTTGTCCTTGTTGAACCTCATCAGGTTTCTTTTGGCCCAATCCTCTAATTTGTCTAGGTCCCTCTGTATCCGATCCCTACCCTCTAGTGTATCTACCACGCCTCCTAGTTTAGTGTCATTGGCAAACTGGCTGAGAGTGCAGTCCACATCATCCTCCAGATCATTAATAAAGATATTAAACAAAACCAGCCCCAGGACCAACCCTTGGGGCACTCCGCTTGAAACTGGCTGCCAACTAGACATGGAGCCATTGATCACTACCCGTTGGGCCCGACGATCTAGCCAGCTTTCTATCCACCTTACAGTCCATTCATCCAGCCCATACTTCTTTAACATGGCAGTAAGAATACTGTGGGAGACTGTATCAAAAGCTTTGCTAAAGTCAAGGAATAACACATCCACTGCTTTCCCCTCATCCACAGAGCCAGTTATCTCATCATAGAAGGCAATTAGGTTAGTCAGGCACGACTTCCCCTTGGTGAATCCATGCTAACTGTTCCTGATCACTTTCCTCTCCTCTAAGTGTTTCATAATTGATTCCTTGAGGACCTGCTCCAAGATTTTTCAAGGGACTGAGGTGAGGCTGACTGGCCTGTAGTTCCCCGGATCCTCCTTCTTCCCTTTTTTAAAGATGGGCACTACATTAGCCTTTTTCCAGTCATCTGGGACCTCCCCCGATCGCCATGAGTTTTCAAAAATAATGGCTAATGGCTCTGCAATCTCATCCGCCAACTCCTTTAGCACCCTTGGATGCAGCGCATCCAGTCCCATGGACTTGTGCACGTCCAGTTTTTCTAAATAGTCCCGAACCACTTCTTTCTCCACAGAGGGCTGGTCACCTTCTCCCCATATTGTGCTGCCCAGTGCAGCAGTCTGGGAGCTGACCTTGTTTGTGAAGACAGAGGCAAAAAAAAATCATTGAGTACATTAGCTTTTTCCACATCCTATGTCACTAGGTTGCCTCCCTCATTCAGTAAGGGGCCCACACTTCCCTTGACTTTCTTCTTGTTGCTAACATACCTGAAGAAACCCTTCTTGTTACTCTTAACATCTCTTGCTAGCTGCAACTCCAAGTGCGATTTGGCCTTCCTGATTTCACTCCTGCATACCTGAGTAATATTTTTATACTCCTCCCTGGTCATTTGTCCAATCTTCCACTTCTTGTAAGCTTCTTTTTTGTGTTTAAGATCGGCAAGGATTTCACTGTTTAGCCAAGCTGGTCGCCTGCCATATTTACTATTCTTTCTACACATCGGGGTGGTTTGTTCCCGCAACCGCAATAAGGATTCTTTAAAATACAGCCAGCTCTCCTGGACCCCTTTGCCCTTCATGTTATTCTCCCAGGGGATCCTGCCCATCTGTTCCCTGAGGGAGTCAAAGTCTGCTTTTCTGAAGTCCAGGGTCCGTATTCTGCTGCTCTCCTTTCTTCCTTGTGTCAGGATCCTGAACTCGACCACCTCATGGTCACTGCCTCCCAGGTTCCCATCCACTTTTGCTTCCCCTACTAATTCTTCCCTGTTTGTGAGCAGTAGGTCAAGAAAAGCTCTGCCCCTAGTTGGTTCCTCCAGCACTTGCACCAGGAAATTGTCCCCTACACTTTCCAAAAGCTTCCTGGATTGTCTGTGCACCGCTGTATTGCTCTCCCAGCAGATATCAGGGATCTGGGGCAGGGGGTTAGGGTGGAGGAGGGTTGCGAGGTGCAGGCTCCAGCTGAGAGGCGCTTACCACAGGCAGTTCCCAGCTGGCAGTGCAGCAGGGCTCAGGCAGGCTGCCTGCCTGCCATAGCTCCACTCTGCTCCCGGAAGCAGCTGGCTGCTAGCATGTCTCTGCGGCCCCTGGGAGGAGGGGGACAGCATGTCTTCATGCACTGCCCGTACCCACAAATGCCGCCCCCGTAGCTCCCATTGGCCAGGAACCAGCCAATGGGAGCTGCGAGGATGGTGCGGGGATCGGGGGCAGCGTGCAGAGCTGCCTCCCCGACCCCCCTCTGCCAGGTGCTGCAGAGACATGCTAGCAGCCAGCCACTTCCGGGAGCAGCGTGGGGCTATGGCAGGCGGGCAGGCATCCTGCCTGAGTGCTCCACTGCACCGCGGGACTTTTAGCGGCCCGGAGTTGGAGATTGTTGCCTGTGATTTATTTTTGCAGGGCCCCCCTTGAGCTGGGACCCTGGGCTGCAGCCCCTAAAATCCCTGCCTTAATCTGGTCCTGCTCAGGGTAGACTTTTAAAAAACAGGACACAAACCCAGGTTGGTCGTGAGTTCTAAACTTAGATTTCAACCAGCTGCACCAAGTGCCAACTCCTCAGTCACAGTAACAGCCTTAAAGAGAATCACAGACAGTCCCCTTGGGTACACTAGTTTCTCTTGCCATCCAGGTGAGCGTATCTGTGATAGGTGGCCCTTACAACCAAGAATCACAGCAATGTTCAGGTTACTCCTATTCCCAAAGGACCAGTCACTTACCCCAGGTCCATTGTACCTTCGATCTCACACCAAGGACAGGGCTTGCAGCCAATCCGTAAATTAGATGAAGATTTATTCAATAGGAAAAGGAAGCTAGAGAAGTATTTACAACGTTAAAGCAAAAGAATATAGACACACAAATGAGTTACAGTCTGAGGTTTAAAAGGGAATAGAGGTTTCTATAGTGAGCAAGCCCTTTGTCCTTTTGGGTTCACCCAGGCTTATGCCTAGGAAACTCCTTGCCCCCCCCAGAGTCCAAGCAGCATAGAGATCCCTAGTTCCTTTTGTCTGGGGTGTTTATCCACTTCTGGCCATGTGCTCTGAGCTGCAAACTCAGCAGATGGGAGGAGTCCACTTGCATGACATCTTCACAAGGAGGAGAGCTGGACAACAATAAAAGTCTTGCGTCCTTTTGTTGATGAGTCCTCACTCCAGATGTGTGGAGATTCCAGTTGTAAGATCCACCTATTACCTGTCTAATATTGATGGGTCTCCTCTTTCGGGAGGGACGTAGCTATTTCTATAGAAGAGCAGCTCTTTACACTAACTCATGTGCCTCTTCTGTATGGCGATTTATGCAGTCACAGATTTACTACACCCACTCACCATCAAGAAAATGGTTGTATTAGGAGAGGGGGTTCTACAAGATCCTTCAATTACATTGGTCTACAATTTTTGAGAAGTCGTCTGCTTCAGAGATAAAATGTGCTATTTATTATGTATTTTGATGTGCTGAATTCAAATATAACAATTAAAACAACTGATTGGCTACTGTTTCTAAGATATTTAAGTTTTTACATTTTATGTCTATGTATATTGTGTAGATAGTAGAGTTTTAATCATAAATTGTAAACCTAGGTCTTTTCATGTGTTTATGGTTGCTTTACATGATAATATTTCACCTGTTCTGTTTATGTAACACTTTAAAAATCAGCAAAAGGGTTATATAAATAAAATTTATTATGAAACAAAAGGCAAAAAACTATTCTGTACATAGTTTAGTCTTATTCAGTGTCTACTCGGCGCTTCTTAGCTTGTCTCTTGTATTCATTAAATGGAGCATCTCTTGTCACTGTCCAGCAATAGTCTGCAAGCATTGATGGGCTCCATTTGCCCTGATAGCGTTTCTCCATTGTTGCAATGTCCTGGTGAAATCGCTCGCCGTGCTCGTCGCTCACTGCTCCGCAGTTCGGTGGAAAAAAAAATCTAGATGAGAGTGCCAAAAATGTATCTTTAGTGACATGTTGCAACCAAGGCTTTTGTATGCCTTGAGGAGGTTTTCCATCAACAACCTGTAGTTGTCTTCCTTGTTGTTTCCGAGAAAATTTATTGCCACTAACTGGAAGGCTTTCCAGGCTGTCTTTTCCTTGCCACGCAGTGCATGGTCAAATGCATCATCTCGAAGAAGTTCACGAATCTGAGGACCAACAAAGACACCTTCCTTTATCTTAGCTTCACTTAACCTTGGAAATTTTCCACGGAGGTACTTGAAAGCTGCTTGTTTTGTCAATGGCCTTGACAAAGTTCTTCATCAGACCCAGCTTGATGTGTAAGGGTGGTAACAAAATCTTCCTTGATTCAACAAGTGGTGGATGCTGAACACTTTTCCTCCCAGGCTCCAATGACTGTCGGAGTGGCCAATCTTTCTTGATGTAGTGGGAATCTCTTGCACGACTATCCCATTTGCAGAGAAAACAGCAGTACTTTGTGTATCCAGTCTGCAGACCAAGCAAGAGAGCAACAACCTTCAAATGGCCACAAAGCTGCCACTGATGTTGGTCATAGTTTATGCACCTCAAAAGTTGTTTCATGTTGTCATAGGTTTCCTTCCTATGGACTGCATGACCAACTGGAATTGATGGCAAAACATTGCCATTATGCAGTAAAACAGCTTTAAGACTCGACTTCGATGAATCAATGAACAGTCTCCACTCATCTGGATCGTGAACGATGTTGAGGGCTGCCATCACACCATCGATGTTGTTGCAGGCTACAAGATCACCTTCCATGAAGAAGAATGGGACAAGATCCTTTTGACGGTCACGGAACATGGAAACCCTAACATCACCTGCCAGGAGATTCCACTGCTGTAGTCTGGAGCCCAACAGCTCTGCCTTACTCTTGGGTAGTTCCAAATCCCTGACAAGGTCATTCAGTTCACCTTGTGTTATGAGGTGTGGTTCAGAGGAGGAGGATGGGAGAAAATGTGGGTCCTGTGACATTGATGGTTCAGGACCAGAAGTTTCATCCTCTTCCTCGTCTGACTCAATGAGAATGATTCTGGTGCATCAGGAACCGGCAGTCCTTCTCCGTGGGGTACTGGGCATATAGCTGATGGAATGTTTGGATAATGCACAGTCCACTTTTTCTTCTTTGACACACCTTTCCCAACTGGAGGCACCATGCAGAAGTAACAATTGCTGGTATGATCTGTTGGCTCTCTCCAAATCATTGGCACCGCAAAAGGCATAGAGTTCCTTTTCCTGTTCAACCACTGGCGAAGATTTGTTGCACAAGTGTTGCAACATATGTGTGGGGCCCACCTCTTGTCCTGATCTCCAATTTTGCAGCCAAAATAAAGGTGATAGGCTTTCTTAACCATAGTGGTTATACTGCGCTTTTGTGATGCAAAAGTCACTTCACCACAAACATAGCAGAAGTTATCTGCACTGTTCACACAAGTACGAGGCATCTCTGCTCACTTTGGCTAAACAGAAATGTGTCCCTTTGCAAAATCAAACACTGACAAATAAGAGAGCACGACACTGTATGATTTCTAGAGCTGATATAGGGCAATTTGTTCAGCAGAGTGATGTAAGCTTCGTTATGATTGCATCATCCATGACTTCTAGGAATAACATGATGCAATTCATATCATGTATGACGCAATACCAGCTTCAGATTGCATCATTCATTGTTTTGCCTAAAAAGCAAGTACTGTCCAAACCCAGTCATAGATTTATTCATAGATCCAGTCAAAGATGTATTTTAGTCATTTCTGGTTTAAATTGAGATCCCTTCCCTTTATAACTCACTTACCCTCCGCCATTCCCAAGTCAAGGGTCGTATATACTGACCCAATAGCATATCTTGAAAACTAGAGCCAATCAACAATTTTAAGCATCATTTTCGTTCTCAGTGACCCAGAATTAGTAAAGTTTGACTACATTTATTTCAGAAGCATTTTGGCTGTAGAGCAGTGTTACCTTAAATACAAACCGGCTAGACATAGTCCAAAAGTTCAGCTGTTTAGGTTCTACAGTGACCACCAACTTCTCACTAGATGAAGAACTAAATGTTCGCATTGGAAAGGCTGCCACCACCTTTAGCGACTAACTAAAAGAGCATGGAACAACTCAAAGCTGACCATCAAGGCCAAAATACTAGTGTACTAAGCCTGTGTCCTCAGCACTCTCATGTATGGCGGGGAAACATCGACAACTTACACTCATCAGGAGAAAAGGTTAAACAGTTTTCACCTGCGTTGTTTACGCCGCATACTCAACACCAAATGGCAAGATAAAGTCACCAACGCAGAGGTTCTTCAAAAGGGCAAATTTATCAGGTGTGACAGCCCTGCTCAAGCAAAGACGACTACGCTGACTGGGCCATCTGAGTAGGTTGCAATACGGACGCACACCCATGCTATTCGGGGAACTATCAGAGGGAATAACAACAGGACATCCCAAGCTTCGCTATAAAGATACATGTAAGCGAGATATGAAGGAATTTGGAATTGATCCGGACCAATGGGAAATCTTTGCAAGTGATCGTAACAAGTAGCACCATCGTCTCCATCAGGGTACCAAAGTCCATGACAGAAGCTGGCTCCTACAGCTTGAAGAGAAAAGAGCCTGTAGGAAGCAAGCAGCTCCCAACTAAGATACATACATTTTGCAATAACTGCCAAAGATCATGCAAATCTTGGATTGGCCTATTCCAGGGGTCGGCAACCTACGGCATGTGTGCCAAACACGGCACGCGAGCCGATTTTGAGTGGCACGCAGCTCCCTGACGCGGTGCCGGCCCCACTCAGCCCTCCCGCCCACCGCTCTCCCCTGCGGGGGTGGAACAGGGCATATCCCTTCCAGCCCCCTACCATGAGCCGCTCAGGGCAGGGGGCTGAGGGCAGGGGGCTGGGAGCACCCCCACGAGCCGAGCACCCCAGCCCTCTGCCCTGACCCGCCCCCACCCCAACACACACCCAGCCTTCTGCCCTGCACCCCCACAGCCCCATCCCTCTGCCCTGAACCCCCCCACACACACTCAGCCTTCTGCCCTGCACCCCCATACCCCCAGCCCTCTGCCCTGAACCCCCCACACCCCAACACACACCCAGCCTTCTGCCCTGCACCCACACATCCCCAGCCCTCTGTCCTGAACCCCCACACACACACTCAGCCTTCTGCCCTGCACCCCCTCCCCCAGCCCTCTGCCCTGACCCCTGAAACACCCACTCCCAGGTCTGGGGTCCCGGCCACAGGCCCTACTCAGCCTGCTGCCAGCCTAGGTGAACAGAACCCCAGGCTAGCAGCGAGCTGAGCAGGCTGGTGGCGTAAGATCAGCATTTTAATTTAATTTTAAATGACGCTTCTTAAACATTTTGAAAACCTTGTTTACTTTACATACAATAGTTTAGTTATATAATATAGACTTATAGAAAGAGACCTTTTAAAAACATTAAAATGTATTACCGGCACGCGAAACCTTAAATTACAGTGAATAAATGAAGTCTCGGCACACCACTTCTGAAAGGTTGCCTACCCCTGGCCTATTCATTCACATGAGACATTGCAAACCATCTACATCATAAGCTGCAGTTCCCACCATCTCTCGCAGACAAAAAGATGCCAATAACAAGTGTCTACACCTAAACCGCTTCAGTGGCACAGCAACACCACTGCAGCCGGCTGCTGTAGCACTTCAGTGAAGACGTTACCTACGCTGCTGGGAGGGATTCTCCCCTTGCTGTAGCTAACCCACCTCCCTGAGACATGGTAGCTAGGTCGATGGGAGAATTCTCCTGTCAACTTAGTGCTGTTTACACCGGGGGTTCGGTCGGTTTAACTGCATCACTGGGGGGAGGGGGGATTTTTCACACCCCTGAGCAACATGGTTATACTGACCTAATATCCTAGTATAGACCAGGCCTTACCCTCATCAGTGCACTCCCCTTGGTGTCCACCAGATGCCAGCAGAGAGCTCACTCAGCTTCCTTTTCTCGTAGCCTTCAGGGCACAGGGCTCATGCGGCCAAGTTTTCAACCAGAACAGCAGAACGGTGTGCAGAGAGGAGCCACACAAGTGATTCGAGGGCTGGAGAAAATGCCGTACAGTGAGAGACACAGAGTACGTCTACACTGCAAAAAATAGCCACGGCTGCGAGGCTCAGACCCTGGGTCGATTGTTTCAAGCATGCGTGGCTCATGCTACAGGGCTAAAAATGGAGGAGTAGACATTCTCAGTGGGACTGGAGTTCAAGACCTGAGTTCTGGTGAGGCGGGTGGGTCTCAGTGCTTGCACTCCAGCCCCAGCAGGAATGTCTACACAGCTAGTTTTAGCCCTGTAGCATGAGCCTAAGTCATCAGAGTCAGTTAACCTGGCTCTGAGACTTCTGCAGCAGGGTTTGGTGTTTTGCAGTGCAGACGCATCTTCATTGCAGCACTCGCTTAGTTTATCACAAAGAAGATGGAGAGATGACATGATTACAGGGAGAAAATACCAGGTTCCAAGGCTCTTTAATCTAGCAGAAAAAGACATAACAAGTGCCAATGGCTGGAAGCTGAAGCCAGACATTCTAATTACAAATTAGGCATACGATTTTAGCAGTGAGAGTGTCAAGGCTGTATCCCCACTTTGAACTTTAGGGTACAAATGTAGGGGCCTGCATGAAAACTTCTAAGCTTATCTACCAGCTTAGCTCTGGTCCGCTGCCACCATCTCAAGAATTCCCTCCCTGGGAAGCCTTGAGAAACCTTTCACCAATTCCCTGGTGAACACAGATCCAAACCCCCTTGGATCTTAAAACAAGGAGAAAATCAATCTGGTTCTTAAAAAAGAAGGCTTTTAATTAAAGAAAAAGGTAAAAATCATCTCTGTAAAATCAGTATGAAGAATAACTTTACAGGGTAATCAAACTTAAAGAGCTCAGAGGACCCCCCCCCCTCTGACTTAGGTTCAAAGTACAGCAAACAAAGATAACCACTCTGGTAAAAGGTACATTACAAGTTGAGAAAACAAAGTAAATCTAAGACGCCTTGCCTGGCTTTTTACTTACAAGTTTGAAATAGGAGAGACTTGTTTAGAAAGATGGGGAGAACCTGGATTGATGTCTGGTCCCTCTCAGTCCCCAGAGCGAACAACCCCTTAAACAAAGGACACACACAAAAGCCTTTCCCCCCCCCCCAAGATTTGAAAGTATCTTGTCCCCTTATTGGTCCTTGGGGTCAGGTGTCAGCCAGGTTACCCGAGCTTCTTAACCCTTTACAGGTAAAAGGATTTGGAGTCTCTGTACACAGGAGAGCTGTTTCCCTTCCCTTTATAGTTATGACAGAGAATGATTAACCAGTGGAACAACCTGCCACAGGAAGCGGTGGGCTTTCCATCGCTTGCTGTCCCCAAGTGAAGTGGGGAGATCAAACACGAATACAGGGGTAACTGGGGGAAACGTCCTGGCCTGTGCTATACAGGAGGTCAGAGTACATGATCTAATGGTCCCTTCTGCCCTGCAACTCCATGGAGTCTATGAATACCCACTCTGGCATTGCTTTACGCAGCCCCTTCCCCCATTCATTTCACAGGAAAGTCAGTCACAGTCTGTTAAGCGTTTCTTTCAGATTTAAACTTTAACCAGCTGTACCATTGTGATCACCCCAAGACTGAAGCGGACGAGATTATTCCCATGCAGAGCACATCTCTGTTATCAGCTGCCTTGTCAGTGTTACTAGACAATTTTTATTGCTATCCACATCAATTAACTTCTTCAGTGCCCTGGCTCTGCTCCCAGCTGCAGTGGGTCCTCGGAAGCTGAGAGCTGCCAACTTCTATCCAATTCTGGCGGGCAGTCAAACAACTCGTTAGTGTGCAGAAGGTGATCACAGCGAGGGGAAGAACTTCTAAGATGTCTGCATCCTCAGTGGCGATGTCATCTGCTCTGGGGACCAATCACTTGGGAGCTGGTTTTATTGCAGGACTAAATGAATTCTTGTACACACTCTGCCTCCCTGTGAGGTACAGGCTGTCCCGTCGATCTGTCCGAGTACATCTGCTGCAGCTGCTGCTCGTTTTAGGCCAGATGTCATAGCTGGCTGCTTCAGCTCTTCACTGACCAAACAGCCCTTGGGCTTGGTACAAATAAAAGGGAAAGTCTCCTGTGCAACTGCCATCCCGTGAACCGCAGCTGAGATGGGAGATGAGCAGAGTCTGGGTGAGAGAGTTGGTGGCGTGGACAGAGAGAAAGGAGTGGATCTGAGAGATGCTACGGAGGAAGGAACAGCAAGTTTTGGACATGGCCTGGATGGGAAGGCCTAGAGAGGGCGCAGTCAAGGCTGATGCCCAGGTTATAGGCCTGAGGCACAGGGAGGATGTGGTGTCAGTCCATTTTCATTAGCACTAAAACCAACCAACAATGAAACACCAAACCAATTCTGATGATAGGAGCTGACCAGATCCCTCTGCCTAAGCTGGCTTGACCCCAGCCAGACCAGTGTTATGTGAAGTCAGGGATGTCGTGTTCTGCTCAGAGCCCCAGGAAAACATTTACCCGGTGTTGATGCTGCATAGACACTAACACCTTATTGCTCATTATTGATCACAAAAGAAACACACAGACCTACACAAAGATGATGAGTTCGCTACATGTGCCCTGCTTCGGTCTCCTCACCTCTGACCTTGGCCAGTCGGTGCCCTTCTCCCGCTGCCTGATCATTCCGTGTCTCTCTCTCTCTCTACCATCTCCATGAGAGTCCTCTTGGAGATGGTGGCTTGGTCACCTGGCTTCTTGGGCCTGGGACTGAGTCTGGGCCTTTTCCACTCCCCTCAAACAGTAGGACTATGGATGGGCAAACTCATTTTCCACAGGTGCTTAACTGATGATCACTGAGGTCTGAGAACCCACTCCTGTCCCTGGCCTGACAGATGCCCCAGCCCCACCAGCTGGTGGTGGACACACATGCAGATGGGCACTCATGCTATAGCAATCTGCACAGTGACAACCTGCAAATAACCTCGTCCTGGCAATGAGAATTCACAAAGATGTACAGAGCCGCCACCTGGTCACATCCCGTCACTAGCTTTCTCATGCGTCTGCATCATCCGCTGAGGTACTTCCTTCCTCTTCAGACACAAGAGCTCCACAGGCTGCAGGGGCCTGTGGGCTGGCAGTGACGAGACCTCAGCTCTGTCTCCAGCTCTACCATTGGCCTGCTCTGTGGCCTTGGGTAAGTCACTTCACCTCCTTCCCTGGGGGAAGCTGGACTGTTCCAGACTGGGGGTGGAGTTTGGGACAAGGATGGAGCTGCCAGGGGTAAGTTTTAAGCCAAATGTTTAATGTGTCGCCATTCCAGACTCCCCTTAGCATTAAAGCAGCTTTGAAGCTGGTTCAGCCCTGAGCCACGGGGCACCTACACAAGGACAGCAATTGATCCCACTTCTCAGGGCAGGGGCCAGAGCAGTGCCAGCTCTAACGCCACACCAGCACTTTGCACCGTGTGGATTGGGCAAAATCAGGGTAAAAGTCTCACTGGTGCTGCCCCCGGGGGAATGACACATCAGGATGTCCTATCGGCAGCGGTGTCTGGTTCTTTGGCCGCTTTCTCATCTCCCCAGGGGGCGGTTTTCCAAACACCATTGTGCAGTGCAGCTCTGGTATTTTCTGCAGCAGCAGCTTTCCAGGGGAGGGAGCAACTCTGCACTCCTCTTTCCCCAGTCACACTTGCCATTCCCTCCTCAAGCTTTGATCTATGGAGCTGACGGTTCCTCCCCTCCAGGTTCTGAGTTGTACGGTCCAGGGTGTCTCTGTGCAGCTCCATTTGCTCACACACCTGCAGGTTGACATCCCTGGCAGCCCCCTTTGTGCCCTGATCACTGCTAGACACACCCATGTACTTTGAGAGCTGCCATGCATTACTTACGGTGTCCTGGGGACAGCCCCGGCCTTTCCCCAGGCATTGCAGGGCAGGGAGGGCTGCAGAGCTGTAAATCAGGAGAGGCCTGTTTGAAAGGTAGTAAAGCTGGGCAGGTTGCCTGCTGGCTGTGGAGGAAAGCGCCTACCTCTGTGAGCCGAGCAGAGAACGAACCAGCACGAGGCCAGCCGGCTCCGATCATTACATCAATACACAAATACATGTCTGGGCCGTGAGCTCAGCCCGCACCCTGCCCTTGCTGAACCCCAAGCAGGAGAATGGTAGCTCTGCAGGGGATGCTGCTCAGGGCAGCCAGCAGCACCCTGCAGCAGGAACTGATCCGGCTTTGCTGCCCCATTGCTCTGGGGGACCTGCCTGGGGACGCACCAGCTGATGCTGCCTGGGACACTGGGTTCTACCAGTGATGATGGGAGCCTGGTCCCTGGTGCTTCATGACTCGCCTCTGCCTCTGTGCTCCCACAGCCAGGTTCTATTTTCAGGGTTGGACACTTGTGAAGGGAGCCTATTTGCCTGGTGCCAGGGAGAGCTAGTATTCGAGGTGGGACAGGGCAGCCTTAGCTCTCCTCTAACCTGCTGTCTCATGGCCTGCATGGGCCGCTCTGTGCCAACCCCAGGGCAGAGCAGGCAATGAGCGCAGGGCACCACTGGTGCCAGGCAGATGCCACATTCACCAGGCAGTGCCACCATGGCACAGGATGCGAGATGAAGCCATCCCACCTGCCTAGTGAGCAATGCTGAGGCTGGTCACTCGCTGACAGGTTTATCTGCACTCGCTTGTGATGAGCTGGCTTCATTTCCATCCCAGGAAGCTGCTCTTTAACTGACCATGAAATGCATCATGAGCTGCAATTGCTCGGCATCAATGTATGTAACGAGCAGCTGTGGGGAATCTCCCAGGTCAGAGAAGCAGAATCACGAGACTTCCTGTCCATGACCAACAGGACAGGAATTCAAAGGTCAGCCAGCTGCTCATGCAGTCCAGCAGCCTTTCACAGAACAAACCGGCCCATGCACGCCCCCGCCATGGGCCTGAGCACGTCACAATCCTGCACTGCAGCCGTGCTGCTCCCTCAGGGATCCCAGAACACTAGACAATGGCTCTAGGCTTCACCTTCACCAGAGCCCTTAAGGGCCGCTCCAGGTATCCCTCATTCCCAGAGCAGGCTTGGGGGTGTTTCCTTCCCGCCTGGCTCCCCCAAGACTGCTCCTAAGTGATTTAAGAGCCCAAACCTCACTGACTGGTGCCCCTCGGTCACTCAGGTGGTTTTGAAAATCCCATCCAAGGTCCATGGATCTACGGTTTCCTTCTTCTCGCCTCATCCTCTCCCACCTCCTCCCTCCCCGCTGCCATTTCTTCTTGTGCCTGTGGGGTTTACACCATATGCTAGAGGGGCAGATGTCAGTGCCACCTGCCCAGAAAGCTCCAGCAACCATGCCACCCCAAAGGGTTGAGTTTGGCGGGTCTGGAGGGATGTAGGGTTCAAGGGAGCTTGTCCCTTCCAGTATCACATGGCATATGGGCAGCACCTCCTGCCCTTGCCAGTCTGCCCCTACTCCCCAGTGCCAGCATGGGTGTGGTCAGCCCTCCCAGATCCTGCCAACCTGCTTCTCTTCTCTTGCTCCCGTCTGTCAGCAAAACAGGGACAAAGGGGCTGAATGAAGTCTGTCCACCCCTTTCTATCGGGTACCAGCTTCACAGCTTCTTTCATCTTTAAACTCTTTGATCTATGTCATAATTCACCGTGTCTAACCAATGCATACTCAGTCCTCTTCTATTTCTAGTTCCTTGCTCTGTGAATGTATTGCTATGTAAGGAGTCCTGTCCAGAGCTAATCTTCTGTAACAGTTATTTCTTGCCCTAGCCATTTTCTTATCTCTTCCTTTTTTCATTTGCAATCTTAAAATTCTTCGTATTCCCCTCAGCCAGTTCATTTCTGCAGTCAGCGGCTTTTGTTCATTGGCTTTTCTCATACCCCAGCATTCCAACCCATACAACAGTTCCATCATGACAACTGTTGCATTTTAGTTTTTATCAAAATGTCTTTAGCCTTCCAGATCTTGCAGAGTTTTCCAACTGTGGTAGTTGCTATCCAATTCTTTTTATGTCATATTCACAATTCCCATTTTTCGATATTATCTCTCCATGGTACACAAATTATTATTCCACTTGTTCTAGTTCTTTGTCTCTGAATTTGTTCTTTCCCTCTCTCTCATCTTCTAACTGCCATAATTTTTGTCTTCTCTGTTCTTATCTTCAATCTGAATTTTCTGCTTTCCAGGTCTATCATGCAGTTATGTTCTGTGAATCCTCCTTGGTCATTATCATCTGCAAATCTAAGGTTATATACTGTCTTACCACATAACATAACTCCTCACATTTCATCTCTTAGTGCTACAGACATTACAGCTTCCAGTACCTAGTTGAACAAAACTAGCAACAGTGTGCATCCTAACACATGGAAAAGTGGTGCACAAGCCATTCAACAAGATTTACAAACGAGCAAGTGCTGAATGAAAGGAGAAAAGAGATAATAGTGCCAATCTAGGAAAAGGGAGATAAGAGTGAGTGCAAGAACTACAGAGTAATCAGCTTATTGAGTCTGCTGGGGAAAACATTCACCCAGCCGTTGCAGAGAAGAATGAAGAGGTAAGTGGAAGTGGTGCCTGCTGGATTGGAAAGGCTGGATTGAGGCCAGGATGAAGTACAATAAATCAGTAATTTCTGATAAGACAGATATTGGAGAAATACATAAAACACAATCAAATCAATTACAACAACGTAACGGACTTCAAACAGGCTTCAAACTGCCATCCTGTCTCTACTCACCAGTATAATGGGGTATGGACAGCACCTCCTGACCCTGCTAACCATCCCCTACTCACACATAACACATGGGTATTGGATGACATCCTCCAGACCCTATTAACCCAACCCTACTCCTTAGTATCATATGGGAGATGATGGCACCTCCCGAACCTGTTGTCCAATCCCTACTCAGAAGTATCACATGGACTATGGACACTGCCTCCCAAACCCTACCAACCTGCCCCTACTCACCAGTATCACGTGGGGTTTGGACGGCCCCTCTTAAACCCAGCAAACCTATCCTGACCACATGAGGGCCTAGAAATTTCTTAAAATTCATTTCCTGCTGTGACAGGGTGGGACGGTCCCATTTTTCTGCCATATAGCAGATGGCTGGTCCTCCTGGAACACCTCCCTTCCTGGTGAGAGAAGGACCAATTTGGAGCCAGTGCCTCCCACTCATAGGGCTGCCATGGGCCCAGAGCACAGACACCTACCCTAGGCTTACAGTAGCAGAGCCGAGTCAGGGACTTGCACCGGAAGTGCATGGAGAGAGAAATACAAGCTTCAAAGAGACACATGAATCCCAGTGCATTCCCGCAGCTTGGTGCATGCAGAGCGCTCTCTCCTGAGTCCGCCTGGCTGGCCAGGCCACTTTCCCATCCACAGATCCATGTTTCCTATTGACACGCAGCAGGTTTCATCACTGCACTGTGGCCCCATGGCCCCTTGGCATGGAACACCCCCCCCCACCAGCGCAGCGCCAGCTCTGCCAGCCTTACCCACCACCACAGAGACCCAGCAGCAGGAGGTATAACCCACACACCTCCTGGGTGGGTGCTCTGTCCCATGTAGTGGCACTGAGACCACTTAGAGAGAGATTAATGAGTCTG
Organism: Terrapene triunguis; assembly: GCF_002925995.2. Lineage (NCBI taxonomy): Eukaryota > Metazoa > Chordata > Testudines > Emydidae > Terrapene > Terrapene triunguis. The sequence continues at coordinate 24,643,954 of NW_020664543.1, forward strand.
CTCTACAGCCTTAGCTAACAGCCATATGGCTTTTAGCTCATGCAGTAGAGACTCATGCACTAAGCTTCAGAGGTCCCAGGTTCGATCCCACCCGCCGACAACTGGGGTCTGTTGGTGTTACAGAGGCAGGGCATGAGGAGGCTGGAGTGGGGAGGGGACATGCTGGGGCAGACATGCACCCCACTGTCCCAAGCTGCTTGTGGGGGTATGGATGGGGGAGGTGGAAGTTGCCCATGCTCAGTCCCTGCTCCAGCACAGGGTGACTCTGGCCTGGTTCTGAGTGTCCTATATAAACTGACAAAGGAGACAATGCCCTTGGGAGCATGGGCAGGGACAATGGCTCAGCAAGGCGACAGCAGTCTCTGCCTCTAAATGGCCTCTCTTGCCTGTAGGTGCTGGGGAAGACACTGTTCAAAGGGTCAAGAGCTGCAGCATTATTAGGTCCCTGGTGTCCCAGGTTGGACCAGTGCCCAAGGGCCTGGAGAGAGAAGGGCTGAGTTCTGGTGGAAAACGCAGCGACATCCCATTGCACCCCTCACTCCACTGGCCCTGACATTCTCAAGCAATTCTAATTTGGAAATAAAATGACTACTGGCCTTTTTGACCACTATCCAGCTCCTTTGGATTAGACATTCGACATGCTTGCCAGTAAGTCAGCCACTGCACTGCACCCCCCCCGCCACCCCCCAAACGGGGGGGGGGGGGGGCGGGTGCTAAGGGCCCCTGCCATCCCCAGTACTCCCTCCTCATTAATCAATGACTCAATTAGCTCTTCAAAGTCAGACAGTCCACAGAATGCATTCAGTGAGACACCACAAACAGCAATTTATCTCTAATTATCTAATCCACCTCCTCTAAATCTGTTTCTTATTACCAATAATCTGATTAACTCCAGAGCTCATTAAGTACACACAGCACAGTAAAAGGGTATACAGCCCAACTACATGCAAATGCCATCGAAATTGGGTAAGAATGGGGGATGGAGAAAGCTGAGGCAGGATTTCAGAAAATGACATTGTGCTGGTAAACCCTATTCGGATCTCTAGATGTTTTAATTGCATTATGTAAATATGTAATGTACAGATTTCCCAGACGTGTGACAAAACTGGCCATTCACTTCAATAATTAGACATAAATTCACATTGTTGTATTCCAACCCAAACTGTCTCTTACCCATCGTGTCCCCAGTTATCCGGACCCACATGTTGACAAATGTTTTTGATCTCCCCAAAACAAAAGAAAACAGTAAACTCTTGTCCCTCTGTTAAAAATGATTGTGGATCCATCTCCTCTTCCAGGATTCATCTAAAGCAGAAATCCAGAGAGCCCCATATTGTGCTCTGTAGCATCCGTTATAATAACCACATCTTGTCAGTATGTTTGTCTGTGAGCACCCAGTCCTGAATATTATCACTCTGCTGTCAGAATCCCATCCCTCAACAGTGCTTGTGGGGACAGAGATGAAGATGAACTGGGATTTGGCTCTAACACCTCAGAGACCAGGTTTCTGTTCCTTTCTCTTCCATAATCTTCCTCTATAACCTTTGGTAAGTGTAAGCGTGCGCAGACTCACCTGGCGGCGCCTCCTGCTGGTTGTCCTTGGGAATTAGCATCTAGCCTCCGGAGCGCCCTTTTCAGGCCAGTGTCTCACCGCCACTGCTGGCCCCCCGTGTCCCTCCCAGGACCCCGGTGCCCCTTTAACTGGGTGCTGCCCCCTGGCAGTACTCCCACAGTTCTGGGTCTCCCCCTCCCAGGGGAACCCCCACCCACTATCCCCACTTCACCTCAGTCTTGGCTACTGCCCAGTCTCCATCTAGCCCCCGTTCAGAGGGGCAGACTGCAGTATAAGCCACTCATGACAGGCAAAGGGGTTCGGACCTGCTGCCTCTGCCTACCCATGGGCTGCCCCGTTGCAACCCTGCACCTATTTGGCCTATAGTCAGGCCTGCAGCCTGGGGCTTTCCAGGCCTAAGCTCCCAGCTCCCCTGGCCCTTCCCCAGCCCTGCTCCCAATCTAGGTGTCTTGCTTAGGTCCCTGCAGCCAGGCCCTTCTCCCTCTACAAGCAGAGGAAGACTTACTGGGGCCTGGCTCCCAGCCTCTTATAGGGGCCAGCTGGGCCTGATTGGGGCATGGCCACAGCTGAGCCTACTTTCCCCAATCAGCCCAGGCTTCTTGCCCCAGCCACAGCCCTCTCCTGGGCTGTTTCAAGTCCCGCAGGGCAGGAGCGGGTATCCACCCCACTACAGTAAGTCACAAACTTTCCATCTGTCAGTGCTTCTGGAAAATTGTTGTATGCTCATTCCCACTAGGCCCAGGGTCATTTTGGTGGGGGATACAAGAGAGGGAACGATATTACAAAAATCTGGGAGAGTAGGTCACAAAGTTGGTGTTTCTCTTCACTGATCAATTGAGAGCTCATTGAAGAAAATAGTCTCTGACTAACAATTTTTCTCCATTGATTTATCTGACAGTGAATCACGTCTAGTTTTCAAATGACGGTAATTCCTTAAACATTTGCGTATTTCTCTCTTTGAAAACTGCTTCTTGCATTGGCAACATCTACCTATGGATGTGTGGGAGAAACAGAAGGATACATAGGGTATATCTGCATTGCAATGGGAGATGTGATTGCAGCTGGGGCAGATGTTTCCACTCTAGCTTTACCTACGCGAGCATGGCTAAAAATAACAGGAGAGCTGTGGCGGCATGGGCTTTGACGCAGGCTGTACAAGTGTGCTTGAGACCCTGGCTAGCATGTGTACCAGAGTGCCAATCACAGCTTTGTCTGCAGTGCAGACAGACCCAAATAAACATTTGACACTTTTTTGCAAAAATATCAGAAAGGAGTCACTTTAAAGTGTTTTCAGCTAAAACAAAAACAACAACTCACTCTAGTTGTCAAGGAGACAAGAACCTCTCTCTTTAAAAGCATGGGGAGTTTTCTTTTCTTATGCTTTGGAATCTCAAGAGGGATAGACAGGACAGTTTTATAACAGGGCTGTGTTTGCTATTAGCTCTCCATACCAGCTACCAGTCTGCAGAACAGGACTAGAATTCTGGTCCTACATCTTTAAAAAAAATCCACAGGTCTCTGGTATGCAGACTACAACAGAAACCCCATGTGCTTGCTAAGCTGCAGCCAGCCAGCACAAGACAAGGTGGTGCCTGATCCTGCTGTCACTGAAGTCAATGGTAAAAACCACCCATTGATAAGATAAGTCTCCAAACCAGACACAACAAAAATCATTACAAACTTTATATAGTTACAAGTTATTTTCTACAAACAGAGCCAGTGCCTGGGGTTTCCAGGAGATGGAACATATGGAAAGTCTGACCAAACTAGTTTTGAGCTAGAAGGAGACAAAGAAACATGGAGAAAAGACATGTCCAATCATGATAATTTTTGATAAGTTACAAATGAAGAACAATTTGATACATTTTCTTCAAACTCTGCAGAAATTCCCTCCTTTGCCTTCCAACTATATCTTATAATTTTCAGGCACAACACATATTGCAAGCCGAAGCTGGAGGGATGGGGAAGTAAAGTTGGCCTTTGCAATGGAAATTATGTGCAACCTTAACTCTGGAGAGGCTAATAGCTCTTCATGTTTTGCACTTTTAGAACACCTGTCAACTGAATGTCTGAAAGCACATTGGACTGTTCATTTCATATATCTGTTGTGGTGGTCTTGGCCTGCCTTAAATTTAGAACAATCTTTCTTTTGTGGCCAATTTTGTCACAGTTCCAGAATTTAACAGAACCGTTTCCTTTAATTTTTGCATTATTGCTAATTTCCTTTGTTTCATAAACCAAATTTATCAGTTTTTCTAATTGTTCAATATGGTCTCGAACCAGATTAGAATCCTCTTTATCTTACATATTAGACACAGACCAATTGTACTTACAAGGATCACGGTGATCAGCAGCCATCCTCCTCACGAGTGGCTGCTTCCTCTTCTTATGCACTGCCACAAAGAAAGATTCAAGTTCTGTTGCAAATTCCACAGCTTCCTGGAATGTCTTTGCCCGATCTTGATCTTCAAGTCCAAGTCCAGATGAGTATCTATAAATTAGTCCATTGACAGTTTAGCCTGGAAGACCTCATTGATATCTAGATGTGCCAGGAACACAAGTCTTCACAGGTCTTGTTTTAATTATTGCTGGCCATTTCTGATTTCTGCAAATACCTTGACTATTTGTTCCATCTTGCTTCATCGGGTAAACCAGCTCATAATCTCTCTCTTTGAAAACCGGATCCCATTTCTCACCAGTGTTGCCCCTTTTGGACCTGAGCAGTTATTTAAAGTTCGGGGCCCTGAAGATGGTCTAGTTAGGCAGAGAAATTTGTGATAAGTATTTACTTTGATGCAATCTTGTTAATTTATGAAGAATGTACAAAGTTCTGCTTCTCTGAAGGCAGGAGGAACCAGGAACAAAACGAGCAGTTTCTTAGCTTGCCCCAAGCCTCTTTAGCCAACAGACCCGAAAGCAGTCGCTCTAGCTTTTTCCAGGTCGCACTGTGCTCACTCCTCGACTTTCTTGCTTTCTGTCTGCCTCTCTTTCTGTTCTTGACTGTTCCTCATTTTTGTGTGTGTTTGGCTTTCCCCACCCTCGCCCCACCCCTAAACCATGCACTCACCCATCCTGAAAATAATACTCAGCAAAACCCGTCCACCCACTCAGTCCAAACTCTTGGGCAGGTTCACAATCCCCTGTTGCCCTAGATTGGTGCTTACCCTTACAGTTATGTTAATTGAAGGGTGAGTTCACACCTGTCACTCTCAATGAGGGGTTTATCTCAGTCCATATGTGATGAGGTTTACAGACCCCACACTAAGAGCAAGGCATAGGACAGTACTGGGCCAGACATGCCCCACCCCTAAGCAGCTGCAGGGCATGCTCCAAGTGGAGGGACATTTTAAAAAGGCTCTGGTCTCCCAGGGGAAGGGGGAAGGAGTTACAGGCTGCACCAGATGCCTGGAACTGTAGGCAGAGTGACTACAGTGTTGCTAAAGCCACTCTGGAAGTGGTGATCCATATCCAAATTTGCAGATGACACAAATCTGGGGTGAGGGGGTGTGCCAAGACTTTGGAGGATAAGGCTGAAATTCAGAGGGATCTTGATAAATTGGAGAACTGGGCTATAGACAACAAAATGAAATTAAACAAAGACAAAGTTAGGTGCTACACTTAGATAAGAAAAACCAAATGCAGAATGCAGGATAACTGGCTTGGCAGCAGCATGGCTGAGAATGATCTGGGAGTTGTGGTGGATCACAACCTCAACACAAGTCAGCAATGCAATGCTGTGGCAAAAAAACAAATGCAATTTTAGGTTGCATTAACAGAGGCATAGCATGCAAGTCACAGAAGGTGATAGTACAGCTCTATTCAGCACTGGTTAGGCCTCAGCTGGAGTACTGTGTCCAGTTTTGGTTACCAATGTATAGAAAGGATGTAGAGAAACTGGAAAGGATCCAGAAGTAAGTGACAAAGATGATCAAAGGGTTGGAATGCAAGCCATATGAGCAAAGGCTGAAGGAACTGGGTATGTTTAGTTTGGAAAAGAGGAGTGTGACGGGTTAGACATCTTCCCTCTGGAGTGCCACCAGATGTGCTGGGGTCCCACTCAGCCCTCCAGCCCTGCCAGTCTGGGTTTCCCTTGCACTGGGTTGCTGTGCCAGGCTCTCAAGCCCCTTTCCAGCACACACCCAGGCCAGACCACACCCAGCTGCAGACACAGACTGCAGTCAGATCTGTGTGAGAGGATTCACCCAGCACTCATGTGCACACCCACTGTGGAGGGGTAAACCGCAGCTAATATTGTCTTGCACTGCGTAGAAAGATCTGCACAGTGCAAGCTCATAAAAATTCGCCCTCTCCCTCAATGTGAAAGGAGATATGCACAGCTTCTTGCCCCTTCCCCCCAGATATGGATTGCACAAACTGGGTTGTGTTGTAAACAAGAAATAAGTTTATTAACTACAAAAGACAGATTTTAAGTGCTTATAAGGGATAGCAAATAGAACAAAGCAGATTATTAAGCAAATAAAACAAAACACGCATACTAAGCGTAAGATCTTAAAGAGACTAGTTTCAAGAAGTAATTTCTCACCCTAAATGTTATTTTAGGCCAGTTGCAGAGTTTCTGTAGCTTGGAGTTCCAGTTAGTTCTTCTTACAGACTGGGCCCCTGTCTCAGTCTGGACTCACCCCTGCCTTTCCCCTCAGGTTAGTTCCTTTGTCCCTTCAGGTATTTTCAGCAGTCTTTCTTCTTTGGTAGGCAAAGGAGGAGAGTGTTTATGGCCTTGCCTCCCAGCCTTAAATAAAATGTACATAAGGCAGGAAGCCTTTGTTTTCAATGGAAAACTACCAGCAGTGTCCAAGGTGGTATTTTGCATCAGGTGACATTATCACTGGATCTTGTAGTGTCAATGCAGCATCCCAGGAAACTCCTCAGGGAGGTGGCAGATTAGCATCTTCAGAGTTCTATTGTCCTTCTTAGATGGCTCATTCAGGAAGATTGCTTACTGTCTGGTGGGCGTTTCCCCAAGTACACACAGAGTTGTAATTGTTACATAGTCAACAGTCCTAACTTCAGGTACAGAAACTATACATGCATACACATTGGATAATCACATTCAGTAAATGATAACCTGTCCAATGATATCTTACATGAGCCATCTTGCATAAAATATATCTCCGTTATGACATATTCATATCTTAAGCATATTTCTATGAAGAATATGGAGTGTCACGCCACAAGGAGATTTAGGAGGGAATGATAGTGGTCTTCAAATACTTGAAAAGCTGCCATAAAAAAGATGGAGAAAAGTTGTTCTCTTTTCTCACGGAGGGCAGGACAAGAGGCAATTGGTTCAAACTACAGCATAGCAGATTTAATTTTAGGAAAAACGGGATAACTGTAAGACCAACAGGACAATGGAACAGACGCTTAGGGAGGTCATGGACAGGGCCGGCTCCAGGCACCAGCGCAGGAAGCAGGTGCTTGGGGTGGCCAATGGAAAGGGGGGGCACGTCCGGGTCTTCGACGGCAATTTGGTGGCGGGTCCCTCAGTCCCTCTCGGAGGGAAGGACCGGCCGCCGAATTGCCGCCGAAGAATGAAGCGACGGTAGAGCAGCCACCGATCGCAGCTTTTTTTTTTTTTTTTTTTTGTTCCTTTTCGCGGCTTGGGGCGGCAAAAAAGCTGGAGCTGGCCCTGGTCATAGAAGCTCCTTCACTGGAGGTTTTCAAAAAGAGGCTGGATAGCTATCTGGCTTGGCTGGTTTAGACACAACAAATCCGGCATCTTGGCTGGGTGTTACACTAGATGACCCTTGCAGTCCCTTGGTTCTATGATCTGCCCACACACTTTGGAGTTGGGATCCCTGGAGAGACCCCCAAAGAAGAGGACAGTGTCCCCCTGGCAGACTGTTAAGACTGTGACCATGCCCCGAATGGAGGAGCCAGATCCTGGTAGGAAGTGACCCGGGGGGTGGGGGAGGAGACACTGTAACTTGGAGTGGATCAATGAGTGGTCCGGACACTGCAACACCCCTTTAGGGCCCTGGATCAGGAGCCGGTGGAGTGGGAGGGACTAGTGCCCTTTCCCTCCCCTCATCTGCCTGAAAAAAAGACAAGAGCCACGACACAGTGGCTGGCTATGCTACTGCAAAGTCTTAGCATTTCAAGTGAGGATGGAGCAGGATTGGAGCAGGAGCAGGTGGACTCTGACCAAACACAGATCTCTTTAGGTCTCAGACCTCAGCTATCACCTCTCTATGGGGAGGGACCCTCTTTCCATGCCTGTAAACTGGGTATTGTTTTGATATGTTTTTTTCTGTTCTGCTCTCTCCCAGGGACTATGATAGGATTACCTGAGCAACAAGGGTGATGTCGTGGTGGGCGTGTGCTATAGACCACCAGATCAGAAGGATGAGTTAGACGAGGCTTTCTTCGCAAAACTAACTGTGTGTAGCAACCTAGGCAGCAGTGACCATGAGATGGTTGAGTTCAGGATCCTGACAAAAGGAAGACTCCCTTAGGGAACTGATGGACAGGATCCCCTGGGAGGCTAATATGTGGGGGCAAGGAGTCCAGAAGAGTTGCCTGTATTTTAAAGAAGCCTTATTGAGGGCGCAGGAACAAATCATCCTGATGTGCAGAAAGAATAGCAAATATGGCAGGCGACCAACTTGGCTTAACAGTGAAATCTTCTGTGAGCTTAAACGCAAAAAGGAAGATTACAAGAAGTGGAAATTTGGACAGATGACTAGAGAGTAAAAAAATATTGCTTGAGCATGCAGGGGTGTAATCAGGAAGGCCAAGGCACAATTGGAGTTGCAGCTAGCAAGGGATGTGAAGGGTAACAAGAAGGGTTTCTACAGATAACTGGCTCTGTGAATAAGGGGAAAGCAGTGGATGTGATCTATCTTGACTTTAGCAAAGCTTTTGATATGGTCTCCCACAGCATTCTTGCCAGCAAGTTAAAAAAGTATGGATTGGATGAATGGACTATAAGGTGGATAGAAAGCTGGCTAGATTGTCAGGCTCAATGGGTAGTGATCAACAGCTCGATGTCTCATTGGCAGCCGGTATCAGGCGGAGTGCCCCAGGAGTCGGTCCTGGGGCCGGTTTTGTTCAACATCGTTATTAATAATCTGGATGTTGGGATGAATTGCACCCTCAGCAAGTTCGCAGATGACACTAAGCTGGGGGGAGAGGTAGATATGCTGGAGGGTAGGGATAGGGTCCAGAGTGACCTAGACAAATTGGAGGATTGGGCCAAAAGAAATCTGATGAGGGAACCAGGGAGAATACACAGAGAGAGGCACATGGTTCTTTGCATGGAGTCTGAGATCTGATGACTTTGAATTCAGCCTCCTCTGACATAGATGGCAAAAACTGATATTCCATGCACACACATTGTATTTACAGCTGACTCATCAACAGTGACCTTCCACTGGCAAAAGCAATTGAAATCAGTCCTTCATCTTCATAATAATCTCTACTTCCCATGTGATGGCTCAGTGACCTGAACTTAGGAAGGAAGAATCCCATGCACCGTTACAGGCTGGGGACCGACTAGCTAAACAGCAGTTCTGCAGAAAAGGACCTGGGGATTACAGTGGACGAGAAGTTGGATATGAGTCAGCAGTGTGCCCTTGTTGCCAAGAAGGCCAATGGCATATTGGGCTGTATTAGTAGGAGCATTGCCAGCAGATCGAGGGAAGTGATTATTCCCCTCTATTCGGCATTGGTGAGGCCACACCTGGAGTACTGGATCCAGTTTTGGTCCCCCCACTACAAAAGGGATGTGAACAAATTGGAGCGAGTCCAGCGGAGGGAAATGAAAATTATTAGGGGGCTGGGGCACATGATTTATGAATTGAGGCTGAGGGAACTGGGGTTATTTAGTCTGCAGAAGAGAAGAGTGAGGGGGGATTTGATAGCAGCCTTCAACTACCTGAAGGGGGGTTCCAAAGAGGATGGAGCTAGGCTGTTCTCAGTGGTGGCAGATGACAGAACAAGAAGCAATGGTCTCAAGTTGCAGTGGGGGAGGTCTAGGTTGGATATTAGGAAACAGTATTTCACTAGGAGGGTGGTGAAGCACTGGAATGGGTTACCTAGGGAGGTGGTGGAATCTCCATCCTTAGAGGTTTTTAAGGCCTGGCTTGAGAAAGCCCTGGCTGGGATGATTTAGTTGGTGTTGGTCCTGCTTTGAGCAGGGGATTGGACTAGATGACCTCCTGAGGTCTCTTCCAACTCTAATATTCTGTGATTCTACCAGCCAGCTTCCAGAGCGCACAGTACATTTATTTTAGGATGAAAGCATTACAAAGAAAACATTTCAAAACAATACAACCACAGGAGCTTTCCAGGAGCCACCCATCTTCTCCATGAAGACCCTGGTGGGTTCCAGTTCTTCACACCCTTCCAGCAGGTTTTTGTCCTCTTGATTACAATCTCACACCAGTATTTGGATCACAATAAGAAATTTTCAGCCAGTTCAGGCTGGCTCTTTATACCACAAACTCTTCCTTTGTCTGCTGGGTTCCTTGAACCCAGGCTGCACCAGTATATGCAATTTCCCCCGGGGAAGAGGGGGGCAGGGTACCTCTCTGGAGCTGTTTCCTGTCCCTGGTCTGCAGTAGTTACCTTCCACTGACTGCAGCTCCTGTGGAGGGAGGTCAGGAACCTTCCCCCATGGAGCTGGAATGCAATCTTGGGCTCATAGAGATGCAGATTACAGCTCTAAAGTTGATACAATAGTCCCAAAGATATTGCATGTGTCTGTAACATCAGTGAGACACCCTGCCTCTGTTTGTGCAGTAACTACACCATGGTTAACATTGCAACATGGGTTCCCTATAAAAGGATCCTCTATAGGGATTTTGCATTTCTTACTATAATCCACGTGTAGAGTCAGATTGGCTTGAAAATTGGTCTGCCAAGTCAGGGAATGGGATAGGATTTGTGTGGCAAATTTGAGCTCACTTGATCAAGGATTTTCTGGGATATATCCTTCTACCCATGACCTCAATATCAATTAAGCTCTTTCCTTTGATGAGCTGGTGGCTCTTAAGAGAGCTGTAGTGTCTCTGTCTGTGGCTGTCTCTGCAGTGCTCCATCTCTTCCCCGATATGTTGGGGTGTAAATACTGTGTTACCTTACCTCACCAATGAGTGACACTGAATGGCAAGCTGGACTGGTTTTGCAGCCCGTTTGGAGCCTGGCTAGACAAGCTCAGTTGGAGGAAAATCAGACCCTCAGCTTTAACGTTACAAATGTTTAGATTCAGCATTTTGTTTCCTGTTCCAGGGAGGAAGGATATTCTGGTGTTCAGTGCCATCACCTGGGATTTTTGAGCCCTGGGTGCTATTTTCTGCTTCCCCACAGACATCCTGTGTGGCTTTTGTATACAACTGCTAGAAGTCTAAATACTAAGATGGGTGGACATGCGTGCCTGGTGTTAAATGAGGACATTGATATAACAGGCATCACAGAAACTTGGTGGAATGATGATAATCAATGGGACACGGTTTTACCAGGGTAGAAAATATATCAGAAGGACAGAGTAGGTCACACTGGCAGGGGAGTGGAACTATGTGTGAACGAAAGCATAGAGTCAAATATAGTAAAAATCTTAAATGAATCAAACTCTACCACAGAATTTTTACGGATCTAAATTCCATGATTCAATAATAAGAATATAACAGTGGGAATATACCACCGATTACCTGACGAGGATGGTGATAGTGACTGTGAAGTGCTCAGGGAGATTAGAGAGGCTATAAAAATAGAAAACTCAATAATAAGGGGGTATTTCAACTATCCCCATATTGACTGGGTACTGTCATAACTATAAAGGGAAGGGTAACAGCCCTCCTGTGTACAATACTATAAAATCCCTCCTGGCCAGAGACTCCAAAATCCTTTTACCTGTAAAGGGTTAAGAAGCTCAAGTAACCTGTCTGACACCTGACCCAAAGGACCAATAAGAGGACAAGATACTTTCAAATCTTGGTGGGGGGAAGGCTTTTGTTTGTGCTCTTTGTTTTGGGGGTTGTTCGCTCTTGGGACTAAGAGGGACCAGACATCAATCCATGCTCTCCAAATCTTCTGAACAAGTCTCTCTTATTTCAAACTTGTAAGTAACAGCCAGGCAAGGCATGTTAGGTTTATCTTTGTTTTCTCAACTTATAAATGTTCCTTTGCTAGAGGGTTTACCTCTGTTTGCTGTAACTTTGAACTTAAGGCTAGAGGGGGTTCCTCTGGGCTCTTTGAATCTGATTACCCTGTAAAGTTATTTTCCATCCTGATTTTACAGAGATGATTTTTACCTTTCTTTCTTTAATTAAAAGCCTTCTTTTTAAGAACCTGATTGATTTTTTCCTTGTTTTAAGATCCAAGGGGGTTGGATCTGGACTCACCAGGAATTGGTAGGGGGGGAAAGGAGGGGGAATGGTTAATTTCTCCTTGTTTTAAGATCCAAGGGTTTGGATCAGTGTTCACCAGGAAATTGGTGGAGAAGTCTCTCAAGGCTACCCAGGGAAGGGAGTTAGTACTTGGGAGTGGTGGCAGCAAAACTAGATCTAAGCTGGTAATTAAGTTTAGGGGTTCACATGCAGGTCCCCATATCTGTACTCTAAAGTTCAGAGTGGGAAAGGAACCTTGACAGGTACATATCACCTCAAGATAGAATGCAGAGATGAAGTTTCTAGACACCATAAATGACTGCTTCTTGGAGCAGCTAATCCTGGAACCCATAAGACGAGAGGCAATTCTTTATTTAGTCCTAAGTGGAGCACAGGATCTGGTTCAAGAGGTGAATACAGCTGAACCGCTCATTAATAGTGACCATAATGTTATTAAATGGGAGGGAAGGTATCAAAGAAGCCCACTACAATAGCATTTAACTTCAGAAAGGGGAACTACACAAAAATGAGGAAGCTAGTTAAACAGAAATTGAAAGGTACAGTCACAAAAGTGAAATGCCTGGAAGCTGCATGGAAACTTTTTAAAAACACCACAATAGAGGGTCAGATGAAATGTATACCCCAAATTAAAAAAACATTAAGAGGACCAAAAAAGTGCCACAGTGGCTAAACAACAGGGTAAAAGAAGTGGTTAGAGGCAAAAAGGCATCCTTTAAAAATTGGAAGTCAAATCCTACTAAGGAAACTAGAAAGGAGAATAAACTCTGGCAAGTCAAGTGTAAAAGTATAATTAGGCAGGCCAAAAAAGAATTTGAAGAGCAATTAGCAAAAGACACAAAACCTAACAGCAATTTTTTTTAAGTACATCAGAAGCAGGAAGCCTGCCAAACCATCAGTGGGGCCACTCAATCAAGGTGCTAAAAGAACATCACGGAAGACAAGGATAAGCTTGTGGAGACGTCTTCACTGCAGAGGATGTGAGGGAGATTCTCACACCTTAGTCATTCTTCTTATGTGACAAATCTGAGGAACTGCCCTAGATTGAGGTGTCAAGATAGGAGGTTTTGGAACAAATTGTCGAATTAAACAATAATAAGTCACCAGGACCAGATGGTAATTCCCTAAGAGTTCTGAAGGAATTCAAATATGAAATTACAAAACTACTAACTGTGGAATGTAAACAATCACTTAAATCAGATTCTGCACCAGATTGCTGTAGGATAGCTAATTTACACCATTTTTTCCCAAAAGACTCAAGAAGCTATCTTGGTAATTATAGGTTGGTAAGCTCACTTCAGTATTAGCAAATTGGTTGAAACTATAGTAAATAACAGAATTATCAGACACAGAAATGAACACAATTTGTTGGGGAAGAGTCACACGGCTTTTGTAAAGGGAAATCATGCCTCACCAATCTATTAGAATTCTTTGAGAAGGTCAACAAGCATGTGACAAGGGTGATCCAGTGGATATAGTGTATCTGGACTTTCAGAAAGCCTTTGACAAGGTCCCTCATGAAAGGCTCTTAAGCAAATTAAGCTGTCATGGGATAAGAGGAAAGATCCTCTCATGGATCAGTAACTGGTTAAAAGACAGGAAACAAAGGGTAGGAATAAATGGTCAGTTTTCAGAATGGAGAGAGGTAAATGGGGGAGGGGGGGTCCCCCAGGGGTCTGTACTGGGATCAGTGCTGTTCAACATAGTCACGAATTATCTGGGAAAAGGGTGAACAATGAACTGGCAACATTTGCAGATGATACAAAATTACTCAAAATAGTTAAGTGGAAAGCTGACTGTGAGGAGATGGCAGATGAAATTCAATGTTGATAAATACAAAGTAATGCACATTGGAAAACATAATCCCAACTACACATACAAAATGATGGAGTCTAAATTAGCTGTTATCACTCAGGAAATAGATCTTGGAGCCACTGCGGACAGTTCTCTGAAAACATCCACTGAATGCGCAGTGGCAGTGAACAAAGCCATCAGAATGTTAGGAACCATTAGGAAAGGGATAGACAACAAAACAGTAAATATTGTAATGCCGCTATATAAATCCATAGTAGCCACGCACCTTGAATACTGCGTGCAGTTCTGGTTGTCCCAACTCAAAAAAGATATATTAGAATTAGAAAAGGTACAGAGAAGGGCAACAAAAATGATTAGGGGTATGGAACAGCTTCCATAGGAGGAGAGATTAAAAAGACTAGGATGTTCAGCTTGGAAAAGAAACGACTAAGGGGGCATATGATAGAGGTCTGTAAAATCATGCCTGGTGTGGAGAAAGTGAATAAGGAAGTGTTATTCACCCCTTCACATAACAGAAGAACTATGGGTTACCCAATGAAATTAATAGGCAGCAGGTTTAAAACAAAGAAAAGGCAGTATTTCTTCACACAATGCACAGTCAACCTGTGGAACTCATTGCCAGGGGATGTTGTGAAGCCCAAAATTATAACTGGGTCCAAAAAGAATTAGATAAGCTCATGCAGGAGAGGTCCATCAATGGCTATTAGCCAAGATGGCCAGGGATGGAAACCCATGCTCTGGGTATCCCTAAACCTCTGACTGCCAAATTCTGGGACTGGATGACAGGAGATGGATCACTCAGTAATTGCCCTGTTCTGTTCATTCCCTCTGAAGCATCTGGTACCCACCACTGTGGAAAGACAGGGTACTGGGCTGGATGGACCATTGGTGTGACCCAATATGGCCGTTCTTATATTTAGGGTTTGCTCAAATTGCAACACCAACTGACTTAGGGGTCTAAGTCTCACTGAAAGTCAATGGGACTTAGGCTCCTAAGGCCCAGATCCTCAAAGATGGGGCACCTAAATCCATTTGAGCATCTGGGCCGCAGGAGCTAGATTCACTAAGGTGCCTAACTGCCTAAGTCCAACATTTAGGCATCACTGACGTTCTCAACTGCCAAGTAACCCACAGGCAGCTGAGATTCTTCTGGTGAGAATGTGCAGCCCCCCAAATGCCGGTGCTGCCCCATAGATGACAAACTGCTTGGGCCTTAGCAGCCAAGGCCCCAGTGGCCCAGAAGAAGGAGTCTCAAGCTAGTTCCTTCACCTCTCTCAGCAGCAGGCCCAGTCCTGTCGGCATTCTCAGGCCCTGCACAGAAGACAGCTGGGTGGGGGAAAGGAGCATGTGTCGTATCCAGCAGCCCAGTGATTGGAGCACTCACCTAGCACGGGGAAGGTGGAGGTTTGAATCCCCATTCTGCTCGATTGGAGCAGTGACTTCAGCGGAAGTGTCCCAGATGAGTACCCTACCCAGTGGGTTACAGTCGCTCTCACTCAGTGAATAGCTCCATGTGTACAATGTAGAACAGCTTCAACAGGAGAGTCTGGGAAAGCACCACCCCAGCAGCCCTGGGGGTTAAGGCGCTCCGCTGCGTTGTGGAGAGATCCGGATTCACATCCTTGTGCTATCTCAGAGGGGCTCTAAACCCAGGTGTCCGGCATCCCCTAGAAGTGCCCTGCCTAGTAGGTATCATGGGCTCACCCTAGCTTTGGCTTTCACAAGAACGGGCTGCCCTTGGCTTGGGTGTTGAACTCCAGCACAGGGTTCACAGACGGGAATCCCAGTGGAGGAAGGTGCCCAGAGATCACTGGGAGTTAGGATGTAAATACCTTTCAGGATTTGGGCCTGAGCCCCACTCCTTTCCTCTGCATGTCACTCCTGCTGGCTTAGGCAGCTCAGCGTCTGACAATCCCTTTCTGACGCACTCAACCCTTCCCAGACAATGCGGGGGAAGCAGGGCTCAGGATGCCACCAGCAGCAGGGCACCTAGGGTTGAGGGTGGCCATGCCTGGCACCTTTCAAAGTCTGGGCCTTGGTCTCTCGGCTCCTGCCTGTACAACCCGAGGGCGGTTGTGAGGCTGAACACATGACAGATTGTGAGGCACCTTGTCCCAGGGTTCACTACTCATTGCTGCAGTCCCTATTCAAGCCCAAATTGATGGTATTAAATTTGCAAATGAATTTTAGTTCTGCAGTTTCTCTTTGAAGTCTGTTTTTGAAGTTTTTTTGTTGTAGTATGTCTGATGTCTGATTTGTGTCCATTTATTCTTTTACATAGAGACTGTCCGGTTTGGCCAATGTACATGGCAGAGGGGCATTGCTAGCACATCATCAATGATCTACAACCTACCCTGGAAAATGATCCCTCACTCTCACAGACCTTGGGAGACAGGCCAGTCCTCACTTACAGACAGCCTGCCAACCGGAAGCAATTACTCACCAGCAACTACATACCACGCCACAGAAACACTAACCCAGGAACCAATCTCTGTAACAAACCCCGTTGCCTACTCTGTCCCCATATTTATTCTAGCGACACCACCAGAGGACCCAACCACATGAGCCACACCATCAGGGACTCATTCACCTGCACATCTACTAATGTGATATATGCCATCATGTGCCAGCAATGCCCCTCTGCCATGTACATTGGCCAAACCGGACAGTCTCTATGTAAAAGAATAAATGGACACAAATCAGACATCAGGAATGGTAACATACAAAAGCCAGTGGGAGAACACTTCGATCTCCCTGGACATTCTATAACAGACTTAAAAGTAGCCATATACTACAACAAAAAAGCTTCAAATACAGACTTCAAAGAGAAATTGCAGAACTAAAATTCATTTGCAAATTTAACACCATTAATTTGGGCTTGAATAGGCACTGGGAGTGGCTGGCTCACTACAAAAGCAACTTTCCCTCTCTTGGTATTGACACCTCCTCATCAATTATTGGGAGTGGACCACATCCAACCTGATTGAATTGGCCCTGTAAACACTGGTTCTCCACTTGTAAGGTAACTCCCTTCTCTTCATGTGTCAGTATAATAATGCCTGTATCTGTAATTTTCACTCCATGCATCTGAAGAAGTGGGTTTTTTACCCACGGAAGTTTATGCCCAAATAAATTTGTCTTTAAGGTGCCGCTGGACTCCTTATTAGTAACTTTGTTACCACTTCTTGAATACAATTGAAACAGATGTAGAAAAATCTACAATTACTTTCTATCATTAGGCTACTTACTTTTTGCAGTTCACCAAGCTTGGAACAGAACATTTATCTTAAGAAAGGGCTGTAAGGATGTTTCCTAATCTTAATCACCCATTAATCACTCTGTTTATAAATGAAATTCTGACTCCCTGCCTCAGGGATTCAAACTGGGAGCAGAGCAGCACATCTCCCCTCCTCTGCAAAACGTATTGCATTGTGCACTCAGGCTGCCTGACTATGAGGCTTGCAGTTTGGGGGGGCAATGCCCTCCCTTGCCCCCCCCCCCCACGACCTCTGTGTATGCCCAGGGCAGCCAGGAGAGGAGAAATGAGAAGAGGCTGAGACCCAGCACCGAGTTACACTCCCTGAGTATTGGTGCCAGCCCAGCCAGGGGCTGCTCTAACTTGTGCCAGCTGGCAGCAGACCCCCAGAGCCCATACACCAGTGGGGGAAGAGCCAGAACACAGCAAGTACCAGCCATGCCCTCCCCCCCCATCCCCAATGCCACCAAGTACTAGGGGCTGGGGGAAGAGAGGGCAGGAGCCAGCTGTGCCGAGAGACCCAGCGTGGGTCTGTTTGTAGGCAGTTCTGCTTCCCTCACGTCACCTGAATGGTGACAGGGGGGTGAAGCAAGGCAGAGAATCTCCCCCAACCCTGACTTTAGCCCCTTGTCCTTTATGAAGTAACATCTTCTACCCTCCCCCCACACCTGTTGTCGTAGACATTGCCCTGCCCTCACCTCAACCCCCTCCCCACCCCCATTTAGGAAGAAATGCTCCCTTGGGCAAGTTATGCCACTACTGGCTATTACAATGATTCGTTCCTGGGCCATGTCTCATTTTAATTCATGCTGCGCCCTGGTGGAGCCATTGCAGACACTGGGGCCTGGAGCGCCGAGAGGGACGTAGCTATTGTGATCCCTACAAGTTACAACGCCTAACTAGAAAATCACAGGAACAAGAATGGGATCCCCAGAGCCTGAGCTGGACTCCTGGGCTCCTACACAGTGAATGGGGCAAGACTGGCACTTCGTAGACTGCACTGCATAAAAGCTAGCATGCTAGGCAGGGAGCCTCCTAAACTAGCCAATGAGAGATGCTAAGGGGAGGGGTGAGTCCAAAACCCCACCCCTCTCTCTCCGACATAGGTGCCTATGTCCCAGCTGCAGGGAGGTGCTTCGCTCTGCCAGCAATCCATGGACAGGAACCCCTCTCCTAGAGCCAGGCAGCTTCGGCACCTACGCCATTTTTAGAGAGAATGAGTTAGGCTCCTATCTCATGCCACACAAAATGGCTGGAGGCAAAAACTTTGCCTACCCTATCACATCTAGCCCAGCAGTTAGCGCTTTTGCCTGGGGTATGGGAGCCCCAAGTTCGATTTCCCCCTTCTGCCTGGGGGAGAAAGGATTTTAACAAGGGCTTTCTGCCTCTCAGCAGACTGCTCTAACCACTGAGTTATGGGATGTTCTGATGCAAGGCTCCCCAGTCTGTCAGGTTGAAACTGCTCCAGTGTGGATAAATAATTAAAGAGTGAAGGGAGCGAATGCTGGGTCCTTCACCTCCGGGGGTCTACCCGACCCACCAGGCTTCAGAGTTGTTCTTGTTAGGAGAGGGGGGAATCGAACCTGAGTCTCCCATGATCCAGAAAAGTGCTCTCACCACTGACCCAAAAGTTATAAAGTGGGCACCACCACCATTGCTTCCTCCTTCAACAGGCTTTCAAATGGGACTCACTCCAGTAAGCAGCCTCCCAGTGTAACCCACAAACCTCCTGGGTGTGGTGCTCTGTCCCATGTAGTGGCACTGAGACATGTAGAGAGAGATTAATGAGTCTGCTCTACAGCCTAAGCTAAGAGGCATGTGGCTTTTAGCTCATGAGTCTCATGCATTTAGTTCCAGAGATCCCAGGTTCAATCCTGCCCGCCAACAACTGGGGTCTGTCAGTGTTACATCAGCACGCATAGCAGATTGGGCCCTGCACACAAGTTAGGCAAATGCCTCTCTTCCCCTGGTTTGTGGATTGCTCTGGGATTTAGGCAGGAGATAGGTGTCCAGTCACCATGGGGCAGGCAGCAATGCTCATCCCCAGAGGCAGAAACATAGGCACTGAGGGATCTTTTACCAGGCAAATTTAAGCATGAGAGAGTTTAGGTGCCTCTGAAGTTTGGCGAGAGTTTTGTGGATCACAGTGGAGCCTAAAACTGGACTGAGGTGCCTAAATCCACACCTGAGTCTGAGATTTAGGCTCCTCAGTAACTTTGTGAATCCCACCTGGGATCCACTGCAACATATGGCTCCCCAGACCAGCTCTGCCCCACTCAATGCTTTAAAGGGCAATATTTTGCAGTTAGGAAGCTGATCCACTAACCTTGGACTAGCCCACTCTCAATCCACCCCTTGAAGCTTTCTGTAACAATCTTGATGAATAGCCTGAGAGTTTCCAACAATGAACCCTGGAGACTTTGCATGTTGGTAAACAGGCTGCAGAGAGGCCCCGTACATGTGCTAATGCCTCACACTTGCTTTATAGCCCAAAACGATTCCTCCACACAACAGGCACAGCCATTGCTTGTGTTATGAGGGCTGCCCACGGCTCCTTGAAGGTCTTATCGCTGTCAGAAACCATTTCAAATGAAGTGCACAATCCTTAACAAAGTAAATGCATTTGTTGAGTTGCTTGACCAATTATAGCCATTTCAGAAACCATTCATAATAAACCGCTCAAATCTAATAACCCAGTTCTAATTACATGTGCTAATTCTGCCGTTCTTGTGCTAAAGGAAATGTATCTGGAGCAGATGAATTATGGCTGGTTTTGTGCTGTAAATAATCAGTAACTAATGTGCACATTACTTATTTAAACATCACTGTGGGCTGACTACCGATGGGATTTCTAATGTGTTCATTAAGCTTTATATTAAATTTGTCCCTAAACAAACCCACTGTCCATCAGTCCTTCATTCAGCTTCCCCCTTTCATACCCTCACCCATGCCTGTTGTCTCTTTGAGAAATGTTGCTGATCTATTGTACTGGGGGAGGCTCAGAGTGGCCCCTATATTTAGATTGTCTAATGCTTTCCATTATACAGCATTCTCGTAGCCTTTTCTTTGAAAACTTCTCGCACCGCCCTTGTTTGCAGCAGGCTTTTGAGATTTAGCAGGTAGAAAGCCCTCAGGCTAGAGAAGTACCTTTTCTTTTGGCATTTGCTGAGATAAATTTTTGAAAATGACCTTTTCCCAGCTCTTGCTTTCATTCCTTAGGGAAATTTTGGCAGCCTGTCAATATGTAATAATCGACTTGAACATTGTGAAGAGCCAGGCCCACACTATGCCCAAAGCAGCTCCATACACGGAAGCATACACTGCATTGTGAACACCTGGGAGCTGCCCGTGGAGGGGGAGAGGTGGTCTGGTCTGACCACTGGACCCCATACATGGGCCTGGTGGCCAGTGGCACCACATGGGGTAGGAGCTCCCCCAACTCCTAGGCTGGGGAGAAAAAGAACACATTGGCCCCAGCAGTCCATCCCCACAGGGGGGTAACAGCTATTTCCTGCTAGCTGATAATGACATTAGTGCTGCCAATGGTGTCAGCCTCTGCTGAAGACACAGGGTTCACACTGGCTGATGCTACAGGAGCAGGGGTCGTACACAATAAGATTGGATTTTACCTTTTTCCTTAAAAAAGTCCCTAAGAAATTACATGCAACCCCCCTGTTAGTTAGGCTGTAACCTAAAGCTCTCAGAAGTTAGGACATGCCAGACTTACAGATGTCCATACAACTTTAATTCCCCATCCCCGCTTGTGCATATGCACCCGGAGACGGCTTTAGTGACATGATCACATACCAGTTTTTGCATAGGACCCCTGCCTCATTGAGTGCCCAGGCTGGATGCACGAGGGGACTGAATTGAGGTTGTTCGGGTAGCCTCAAATACGGCATTCCCTCACTGTCAAGTGCTTGAGGGGCTCTAAGGCAATTTCCAAGCCTTGCTTTGCTCTGGTAGCTGCAGCATAGGGGACTGGAATGCCTGGCACTGTAGTGGATCTGTCATAGGCATGACAGTGAGGCAAATCAATTGAAACAGCTTTAGCGCTACATGCACTCAGCTCAGGGATTACACGATGCCATAAAGGTGACATTGTACAAACCAGTATTAAATGGAGACACCCACACAGAGAATTGGTCCTTAGAATCAAGGGCACTGAAATTCATTTCCTCTGCACTTGAAAACCAAACCAGACAAAGCAGAGCACAATAAAACCTGCTTTAAACAACGGAAAGTCCTGTACCAAATGGGCACGCGGGGCCTGTTGCCACCAGGCCTTTTAACAGGCCAGGATGCAGGTTCTACAGCCCCTGGGCATATAGGTATGTCTTAATTTTCATCTGGCAGCAGACTCAAGCAGTTAACTTGTCTAATGTTGTTCCAGTGCTGCCTGGCTATGACAAGTGTCAGGTGCTTCAGTTATTTTGGCTGGCAGCTGGCTGATCCCCCTCTGAAAGCACCATTCCCTTCAGGCAAAGGCTGTGTGCTTCTTTCATGACAGTTCATAAAGGGACAGCACCCTCGGTTCCTCTTGGTCTCCAGTGGTGCCCAGAAGGCTCCAGGTGTGTTCTGATCCTTTGGCTCAGTAGGGATGGGTGAACTGAGCAGACCCTGAACTGAATCTTGCAGCAGGCTTGGAAATGTCTGTGTAAGGCCCTCGGCTCTGTGCAGTCTCCCCTGGGTCCAAGCCACATAGGCCACAGGCATGCTGCAAAGCTGGGACCCTTAGCTCAAGCTGCCAGGCTTTCAGCCCTGGTGTTGGGCAAGATGGCGGCTGTCACATTTGCATTATGGCAGGTGTCTCAGCATGATAACAGTGTCCAGGCTCTGCGTGACACTACACCTCTACACCTGAGCTGGGAGCTCTCCAGCACGCTGGGTCTGTTGGGCTGCACGACACCATGCCATATAGCTTAGGGGTTTATCCTGCTGCCCAGCGCTGTAGTATTTGGGCACCTTCCATGTAAAAGCAATAGCAATAGAAAATTTCCCTAATGGGGTCTTTGTCTGGAGAGAGCCCAGCTGGAGAGTCTCAGGCTCTGTGAGCGTTGATTGATCCCCGGCTGCCGGGTAAATGAGCAGCACCGTGCGCCAACACTCTGTTCAGGCAGGACACACATGGGGGCATCAGGGACTCCCAGCCTTCTAACTACAGACTCTGCCCTCCCTCTGGGCCTCCCTGCTGCCTCCAGGAGGGTGGGGGAATCCAAACGCTTGTTAGCCATTGCCCATCTCCTGTGTTCGGCCAGTAACCCCGGGGCGCCGTACGAACAAATGGGAAGCTGGCTTAGTGTACTGCTGCCTTCTGAAGCCATGAGCAGCGGGGTACAAAGCATGATTGTCTTGGGCAGTAATCTCACCAAATACCCAGGGCAGCCGCAGGCCAGCTCAGTGCTGGGGAGGAAGACCGCAGTGTAGGTAGCGATGGACACTGAGGTCTGTGTACTATACCTGTACATTTCTGAGAAGCTGCTATCTGCAGAGGCAGGCATCATTCTGCGAGCCAACGGCCGAGCAAACACCCACCGTGGAGCCTAGAGCTGGGCAAATGTTTTCTGGCAGCCCAGCAGAAAGTGGATATGATGGAATTCAAACATTCCATGGGAATGTGGCGATTCTCTTGAAACTTTCAGTGAAAACCTGGCCAGCCTGCCCTCCCACCCACCCACTCACCCACCCATCCATCTGCCTCCCATGGCTCCCGAGCTCCCCGAGCCACTGATTTGGGTTGGAAATGTTAAAATCTTGATGTTTTTCACAGTGCTGCATCCCCATTTCTTGGCCAGCTCTAGTGGAAATTTTTCTTTTGTTCAGTCTTCTTTTGTTGTTTCCCTTAGTCTAATGTAAAAGTCACTCAGGCTGAGAGTAAGTGGCTGCTTCCTGTGTGGGGGAAAACCTAGCACAGACCACTAGGGAACGCCCATGGGCTACAGACAGTGATCATTTGCCGTAGGGTTTTATCCTGCTGGCCATCACCATGGTATCTGGGCGCTGTCTATGTAAAATCAATAGCAAGAGCAAAGTCCTTAGGGCATGTCTTTTCTGGCTCGTCTCCATTTTTCATTTCAAACACTTCATGGGAGAGGATGGTTGGGTCTTTTGTCCTTTTTAAGAAATATTTTATTAAATTTTCTTTTTTTGTGTGGTTTGTTTTGGGGCAAAAGGGCGGGGGGGTCAGGCTTGGGACTTGGGAGTGGAAGGAAGGTCAGGGCTGGGGGGGTGAGAGGCAGTATCAGTATGTGGGTGTCATTCTTATGGCGCAGCCTTGTCCAAGAGGAAGGTGTTTGCAGTGTTTCCTGAAGCCACTCAGATGCTGGACTGGCCTGATCTCCCCATGGAGGTGACTGCACAGTTAGATCCCCTCAACAGAGAACTTTGACGGGACACACTCACCTCCCATGAGCGCTTCCTGTTGGATGGGTGTGAACCTGTACTTTCTCTCTTTTCGCAGTGCCCTGTGGGCTATTGCCCTCATTAGCCGGGTCCTCAGTGGCTCAGCTCTCCGGCTAAGTCACACAAAATCTAAAATGGAGGAACCCCTTCTGGGGTAACAAAGTCCAACACATGGTTGGCCCTCTTCAGCCCCATCTCTGGGCCTTCAGTACTGAGTATTATCCCCTTCCTGGGGCTTAGCCACTTCGCTAGTGGCCAGTGAGGATCCGGGCCTGCCCACAACTCCTGGTCCCAACCCAGGGACCCTACGAATAGCAGCCACATGCTGCTTTCTTTAACAGTTGTTGTGACTGCATTCCCTGAGCTGCTTCCCACTCTGTCCCATCACCTTCTTGGGTCCTCTGTTTGTTTCCTGTTTGAGCAGGGTCTCTCCCAGGCATCCTTGCGTGGAGAGTTTCTCAGTCTCTGTCCTGATTTCTCAGGGGTCTTCTCCCAGGCCTCTACTTGGGGAGCTTGTGATAGTCTCTGCCCCCTTTTAGTCAGGGTTCTCCCTCCCAGGCCTCTGCACCTGGAGAGCTCCACAGTCCTGTCTCTGCTTAAGCACGGTTTCTCTGCAGTCTCTACCTGTGGTGTCTCACAGCCATCCAGTCCTCCTTCACCCTTCTGGTCACAACGAGCAACTGCCCTACTCCACCCCTGCAGCACCTTTTAACTGGGCGTGCTTCACTCTGATTGGCTGCTTCCCTGCAGCCTCTCTAGGCAGGCCTGGAGGACCCACCTTCACTGCTCCGTTCTTGGGTATGGTAGGCCTGTGAGGCCTCCAGCAAGGGGCCTCCAAGGGTCTGGTACACCCAGTCACAAGTTTCAGAGTGATAGCCATGTTAGTCTGTATCAGCAAGAAGAAAGAGGAGTACTTGTGGCACCTTAGAGACTAACAAATTTATTTGAGCATAAGCTTTTGTGGGCTAAAACCCACTTCATCAGATGCATGCAGTGAAAAATACAGTAGGAAGATATATATACACAGAGAACATGAAAAAATGGGTGTTGCCATACCAACCGGAAATGAGAGTAATTAATTAAGGTGAGCTATTATCAGCAGGAGAAAAAAAACTTTTGTAGTGATAATCAGGATGGCCCATTTCCAACAGTTGACAAGAAGGTGTGAGTAACAGTAGGGGAAAAAATTAGCATGGGGAAACAGTTTTTACTTTGTATAATGACCCATCCACTCCCAGTCTTTATTCAAGACTAATTTAATGGTGTCCAGTTTGCAAATTAATTCCAGTTCTGCAGTTTCTCATTGGAGTCTGTTTTTGAAGTTTTTTTGTTGGAATATTGCAACTTTGATATCTGTAATTGAGTGACCAGGGAGGTTGAAGTGTTCTCCGACAGGTTTTTGAATGTTATAATTCTTGACATCTGATTTGCGTCCATTTATTCTTTTGCATAGAGACTGTCCGGTTTGGCCAATGTGCATGGCAGAGGGGCATTGCTGGCACATATCACATTGGTAGATGTGCAGGTGAACGAGCCTCTGATAGTGTGGCTGATGTGATTAGGTCCTATGATGGTGTCCCCTGAATAGATATGTGGACAGAGTTGGCAACGGGCTTTGTTGCAAGGATAGGTTCCTGGGTTAGTGTTTTTGTTGTGTGGTGTGGTGTGGGGTTGCTGGTGAGTATTTGCTTCAGGTTGGGGGGCTGTCTGTAAGCAAGGACAAGAATGCTTTGGCCCCGGCTCACCTGAGCTTTTGGGCTCTCTGATCCAGGCTGCCCTGGAGCACTGCTGTGGCTCAGAGCCGAAGGCCTCTTTACCCCAGTCAGGGCTTGAACCTCAGCCTTCCCTGATGTACCTGGGGGCAGGGCCCTAGCCACCACTCAGTTCTTTCCACTCCCATAAGGCTCCACAGAGCGGGGAAGGAGTGAGCAGGATAGCTCCATGCAAGCAATTGCCTTAAAGAGCCATGCACAGTTCATGCACCGCAGATGCCCACCTTAGACTAATGCATTGCTCCTAGTGAATAGCCTGGCCAGCTGCATTTAATTACCTATTTTAAACCCACACAGTTAGGAAAACACACAGTTCTTTTTTCTCCTAAAGCACCAAATGATTTGCTCTCGAGTTTCTTGTAACATTTCCCATCCGAATCCTAGCTGCGATGATTTTCAAAAGGATGAGAGATGAGCGCCCGGGTGACATTTCTAGTGTCTATAAATATCTCCCAAACACCCAGCTAGCCCAACTGGTGAATTATGCAGGAAGAGCTTTATCCATAATAAAACAATTGGAGCCGTTTTGGTGTCGGCATCCCATTCTTCTTCAGATGGCAGGAGAACAGAACAGGCGATTTATTCTGGAAAGAGCAATCGGTGCTTGGGGAATTTAATGAACTTTTCCCTTTCCTGCAGATAAGTGGGCATCTCAGAGGGCAGCACTGAGCAGAAAGAGGGGCTAGTCCGCTGAAGAAAGGATTTAAAATCAATGCAATACAATGGGCCCAGCATTTATACACACCCAGCCTCTATAACATGGTCCAGAGTTCCAGTAAAGTGAACGTACAGATCTTTGGCCTTGCAGTATTAAAGAGAGATGTCAGGCCAGGCAAAAGTTAAGGCTTTTATAGCTACACCACTAGGCTCTAACCCCTACACTACCGGGGCATTCTTGTGTCTTTGCACTTGCTTTCTCTGGCCCAAATGACTCTTTAAGAAAGTGAGAGACAGACAGAGCTCACCCCCATGAGCATGCTGGTGGTAGGGTTGCCACAGGCTGGCGGTAGGGTTGCCAACTTTCTAATCGCACAAAACCAAACATTCTTGCCCCGCCCCTGCTCCGAGGCCCCGCCCCTGTCCCTCCGTCGCTCACTCTCCCACACCCTCCCTCACTTTCACTGGGCTGGGGGTTGGGGTGTGGGAGGGGGTTTGGGGTGCAGGAGGGGGTGAAGACTCTGGGGTGGGACCAAGGATGAGGGATTTGGGTGAAGGAGGGAGCTCCGGGCTGGGGCCAAGGGGTTCAGAGTGTGGGAGGGAGTGTGGGGTGCAGGCTCTGGGAGGGAGTTTGGGTGTGGGATGGGGCTCAGGACTGGGGCAGGTGTTTGGGGTGTGGGAGGGGGCTCAGGGCTGGGGCAGGGCATTGGGTTGCAAGGTCTGGAAGGGACTTAGGGTTCAGGAGGGGATTCTGACCTGAGGCAGGGGGTTGAGGTGCAGGAGAGGGTTTGGGGTGTGGGCTCCAGGTGGCGCTTACCTCAGGCAGTTCTCGGAAGCGGACGGCATGTCCCTCTGGCTCCTAAGCGGAGGGACCAGGGGGATCCGCATGCTGCCCCTGCCTGTAGGTGCCACCCCCGCAGCTCCCATTTGCCGCTGTTCCCTGCCAATGGGAGCTGTGGAGCCAGTGCTCGGGATGGGGCAGCGCATGGAGCCCCCATGGCTTCCCCTGCGCCTAGGAGCCAGACATGCTGCCGCTTCTGGGAGCTGCGTGGGGAGCCTGCTTTAGCCCCGACAACCGGAAGTTTAGTGTCCGGTCAGCTGCACTGTCTGGAGCCACCAGGGTCCCTTTTCAACCAGGCGTTCCTTAACTTTTGCATGGCCTGACCTTTCTCTGAACCATTGCAAGGCCACGGCCTGGAGCCCTAGGATCCAGGCCCCCTGCTCCACTAGTTCTTTCATTATTTATCCAGAGGGCAACAGCTTCAACCGGTGAGACTAAGGGAGCCCCACAGAAGAATAGCCCAGAGTCTGATGCTTTGAGCACTTCTGTGAGGGGTGTCAGTTCCTTGTTCAAATCCCTTCTCCCATGTGATCGCTGGTGAGGACCCTCACCACTGGGCTAAGCATTATGAGGGAAGTTGTCGCTGTGATTTGTGTGATGTTTCCTGAGGGGCCCACCGTGTCAGGCAGTCTCTGAGCACACCCAACAGACCAGGCCCTGCACGCAACAGGGCTGAATACCTGGCTTACCTCAGTTTGAGACCTGCTCTGTGGCTCAGGTGGGAGATAAGCCCCAGGACGACTGCACTGCACACGCCCTGAGGCAGAAACATAGGTGCGGAGGGAACTTTTGCTGCAAAAATCTTAGGGGCCAAGTGAGTTTAGGTTCCGCCAAGATTCAGTGGGAGTTTTATGCATCACACTGATCCCCAAACTGGGCCTTTAGGCACCTAAAGCAGGGACATAGGCACCTACCTTCTTTTGTGCATCCAGGCCAAAGTCATGAAGGGTTGCAAGATACTCGAGCTGTGATGAAGCATGCCCAGAAATGCCCATAAGACAGTTCAGCAGTCCGTGCAGGGTTTGAATAGTGGCAGAAAAGACGGCATGAAGCCACACGCTGAATGATAAAAAAAAATACTAAGCAGTGGAATTAGGCAGGTTGCCTGAGGGGGAAAGTGTCTGATCATGTGACTAAAGACTGGTGTAAGCAGACGGGGGCAGAGGTAAGGTTGCCTGGGAACCCGTAATTCTGGCATTTTCTGACTTTGTGCTTGACTTTACAACCTAAACACCAGTCTAGTTTTACGTGTGATCTAACACATAGTCAGCATGGTCATTGGGTTTGCTGCACAGGATTACACCGATTCTAACAGCTTCAGGCTACACTCACAAAGAAATGTAGGTGCGGTGGCACTCGGTGTCGCCATCTCTAACTTTTAGGCACCTAGAAATCCCTGGGATTCACAAAGCCTGGGTTAGGCAGCGCTCCGGCTCCCGGTACAGTGCACAGGGACAGACCGGTACCTAGACTGCAATTCACAAAAGCCAGTGCCCTAGACCTTTCCGCACCTCAGCGATCCTCTGGGAGGTGCCAAGCCCAGGGGAGTGCGCTGAGCCCCACCCTTCCCTTTTCACAGAGTTTGGTGCCTATGTCTGGGCCACAGGGAGGCACCTCCCTCAGCTGTGAGCCTGCCCATGGGAGTAGGTGCCTACATCATTTGCTTCACAGGCAGTGGCGGCCCTTCTTTACAGCTTCTCAGGGACCCTCAGGTCAAGTCCCCTCAGCAGCTGCAGGAGAGAAAGGGTTTGACTATGGATCTGGTACCTCTCCGGTGAGTATGCTAGCCCCTGGGCTCTGGGCTAGTCTGATGGGGAATCTCCCAGTCTCTCCTGTTGAATCAGTTGCACGCTGGATAAATAATTTTAAAAAGGCATTGGAGCAGGAGGACTGGCTCCTGGGTCTCCCCGCTGAGTGTGCTAACCCCCAGGCTAGAGTCAGGCTCATGTTTATGCTCTTTCTCTTTCATTATTAATCTACAGCAGGTCAAGGGAGCCCCACATCTGACTATCCCATAGCCCAGTGGTTAGGACATGCCCCTGAAAGCTGGCAAATCACTTAGCCCCTCTGGGGCTCCCCAGGTGAGTGCCCTGATCAATGGGCTAAACGTTATGAGGGAGCACCTGGTTGGCTCTTTTGTGTAAGCTTGCCTATAGGGGCCCAGTCCAGCAGGTGTGCTCTAAGCTCACGTTCCAGATCAGTTAGGTGGAGGAGCGCCTATCTTCCCCCAGTTCCTGACTCGCTCTGGGGCTCTGGCCGCCTGGCTTGGGGCTGCAGTGCGCACGTGCACAGGCAGAACCATTTGCTGCAAAAATTAGGTGCTAAGCAAGTTTAGGTGCCTACAGGGTTTAGGGTAGCTGAGGCAGAGCTTCTGGGATTTGGGCTCCTAAAGTGGCAGTAAGGTGCCTAAGTCCCTTTTGTGAATCTAGCCCTTGCAGTAGTGATCATGAGATATTTCTAAACTGCAACTACCTGCATACTTTCCCTGGTCTCTCATGTCATACACACGATTCATACTCCCTGCGCAGTGGGATAATGTTGATATTTCAGACCAAAAGAAACAAAATGGGAGTTCTAGAGGCAAGTCCAAGAATAAAGATTTTATTAGGAAATGTTCACCCTTCTGAAATGGTTTGCTTTACTGCATCTCCCTCATTCATTAATAGCCTGGCGGCGTTCTCTCTCCTTCCAGTGTTCCTAGAGTCTAAAGGGATATCAGTGAGGAATCCTACATCAGTTACAATCATTTATTCCCCTAACGAGTACTGTGCTCCCTGGCTTTCAGAATTTTTCTTCACACTTCACTGAAACATTGGGTTGGATTAAAAAAAAAAAGGCAGAGACTAAAGAATTACAAAGCTTATTCAATTTAGCCAGATCCAAAGCCCATCAAAGTCAATGGAAAGACTCCCTCGGACTTCAACTGGCTTTGGATCAGAACCTACACAGAGAAAAATATAGATTAGGTCAAATTTGAGCCTAACAGCCCTTTAATCCTCTGGATGTGATAGATATGGGGCCATTCCTTCAGCTGGTTTAAATCCACGTAGCTCCACTGAATGGAAATCCCCTGATTTATAGAAGCTGAGGCTCTGGCCACAGTGTCCAGTCACATATATAAAAATACCTAGCTCTTATGCAGCACTTTTCATCAGTAGATTCCAAAGCACTTTACAAAGGCGGTCAGTATTATATCCCCTTTTTACAGATGGGGAAACTGAGGCATGGAAGGATAAAGTGATTTGCCTATGGTCATCCAGTAACTCAGCTGGGAATAGAACCTAGGCCTTCTGAGGCCTACACTGATATTCTAGCCACTAGGCCACACTGCCTCTCCCATATATGCATCTGCTACTGCATGCTACATCCTCTTAAGAATTCATTTGCCAAGCTTGCTAAATGCCCGCACTCCAAGAGTTAAGAAGACAAAGGCTTTTTTTTCCTCTACGCATATTATTTTAGAAATTGCTTGAATGTGAAATGGTTCAAAGCTCCCATTGAGACATTCTCTGTTGGTGAAACTCTGTGTCAATCAGAACCTAAATTTGCAGAAGCAGTGCAACCCCAGCTAGGACCCACTTGGAAGGGTTTTCTTTAGTTTTCAGGTTAAAAGTCCACACATAGGTTGGCCCTCTCTGACGTGTTTTGTACACGGGACATGGGTACACACTGCGAGTGTCCTGTTTGTCAGCAGGAATGGCCTTGATGAAAATAACGGGCATGGCTGGAGTTAGATCCTTCAGCCTGGCATCCATCATCATCCCTGTCTGCAGAGGAAAGAAGAAAAGGTTTTAAATGCTACTTTTGAAGAATGCCAAGACTTACCACCAACTGGGTCCCCAATATGCATGATCATTTACTGCCTCCCGCTCCTTCCACAGCCTGTTTCCTGCCATGTATTACTTCCTGTCTGTGCCCTTTTACAACTTCTGCTTCTTGTGTCCTGGTCCAATGAAGACTATATTATATCAAAGTAAAATATCAGACAGTTCTAACCTCTGGACATCTGACATCTCACCCTCCCTCACTCCTGCACCAATCACTTTCCCCAGATTAGATCCCTGCTCCACTTGGACTCCTGAGGACACACAGCACTGTTCTGTGCAGACGCCCCCTCCTGCCAGGCCCAGAGGGAAGAGATGATCCAATTTGCATGGCTGTACATTGAGCATCTCAAATACTAGGTTTGGTCTGACTAGAAAAGACCTCAGGAATGATGCCCAGTGTCAGTTTGAGATGTGACAGGCATGAATGTTTCAGTGCAAAGTAAACGTGTGACTTCGGTCAGGTGAAAACATCTTCCGTTAGGTGTTAAAATATGCATGGAGGTGCCAAGATCACGTATCCGGCCACTTTCGTCAGCTGCCTCGCTCTAATGTAGCTTTTTCAAAGGGAAAAGGTGCAGTTATATCCTGACTCTAGCTGTTCTTACATCACAGGGTCCCCAAACCCCCCCCCCCCCCCCCCGGATCAGGATTCTGACTCTAAGATTGGGGGACGAATCCTGAAGTCCCCATGCAGTGGTTTTTCAATCTTTGACCTCGCTGGGCTCTTTGCTGGAGCAAAGACTAAGAGTGGCTTCAGAATCAGGCTGTAAGGTTGTAACCAATGGGCTTTTATTGGCTATTGCTCTTGAAATGCACTACGAACGAAAAATGGCAACACTCCAGTCACATCCTGGAGAACACGACCCCATCCTGCAGGGCTGTGTCCAGCAATGCCCCTGGCCTGGGAGAGTGAGGAAATCAGTCCTTCCCCCCATCACCTACACCCCTCTCCTCTGGCTGGATGCACACCTAATCTCAGACACAGGATTTATGCACCAACATGAGCAAACTCCCATGACAATGGGATCGACAGGGCTCTGATACACTAAACTAGAAAACACAGTGTGTCCAATTGCAGTGACTTTCACCCTGTGAAACCCACTGGGATTGCACTGGGTATTTTCAGGGCAAAATCTGGCCCAGTGTTAAACATGTCCTAATAAACTTGTATTTGACCAGTGTGAAATGATGGCGCCTCCCAGAAATGGGTGGGGGAGGAAGCAGCTTATTTATTGGCTCTCAGCCAATGTCCATAGGGACCCACAGCTGAGCAGGCTGCTGCTGTTTGGTTTTTAATATAAACCCTGGCTGATTAGCTGTATACAAAGCACAGCACCCAAAGGGGCAGAGAACAGACCCAAGAAGGGAGCACCAAGGGCCCTGTGAGCTCGCTGTGCCCTTGGCGATGAGAAGGGGCTTCGGGAGGCTCATTCTGAACCCTGCATGGGGATTAGTTGAGTGGCCTCGAGGGCCCTGCCTGCTAGAAGAGCCTGAGCTCCTACTACCAGGGATGCTAATGTGAAAACCGGGGATATGCATGGGCCATTCTGACGGAGAATTGTCTGTAGTGAGTGAGTCTCCGGTGTCCTCTGCACAGCACAGCTCTGCATCAGGTTGCCATGACCCAGCAGAGGAAGCCAGTATGTGGGGATTACGTCAAACTGGCTGGTTTGCTTCCCCCACTCTGGTCTCTCAGGCAACTACTGTCCCTTCTTCCAACTGTAAAATGATTTACCTATGAGTCCCCTTCTGGGAACAGCTTGTATAAACTGCCTAATGCAGGCCAGAGAGAGGGAAATACAAACAAATATGGAGTAGGAATTCGTACCTCACTGTGCTACAGGGACTGCCTCTCCCTGAAGATTAGCTTCACAGATGATTTTATTTCAAATGTCCCCAAACCAGAGTTGTGTGGTGAGACTGAACCTATCTAGTGATTTATTCAGTCCTAGCAATAAGCAAAGTAAAGTAATCACTCTTGCACATACCTTGCTATCTTAATTTAATTTTAACAATACCATTTGTTATAATAAGATAGTAATGATAATACAGGACTCTTATATAGGACTTCATATTTTCAATGCTCTGTACAAACACTCACTAATCCTTGCATCTGCTCTCGAGGGTGCTACATGGCAAGTGCTGTTATTGTGTATTATTTTAAACATATCCTTTTAATTTTTTGTGACTGGCTTCTGATCAGATAGGCAGTTTATTGATGGCAATAATGGAAATAGATTTTCATGAAATATTCCATCCGTTTCTAGGTTGACAAGGGTTTCAATCTCTCTGAGATATCTCAAAGGCACTTATCCTTGTTCTATCTCCGGGCTGGTTTTCATTTGCATTTTTATCTCCCTGAGGATCAGAAATGAATTCTGCTTTGAAAACAACTGTCCCTAACTGCTAGCAAGGTGCGCTTGTTACATAGCAGCCCTGGATGTCCCCAGAGACCCAGTCTCTCAGATCCTGATGGCGAACTCTTCTCCAACAGCAGTTTGATCTGTTCTGCCTTCTCAAAAGTTAGTTGGAATGGTGGACAAATTATATTGCCACGTTACATGGGAATGGGAGCCCAAAGCAAGCTACAAACCAGGGGATATTAGCAATAGGATTAAATCTTTAGACCAGTGCATGAATCGCCTTTCTCCTGGCTGTATCTAGAGGTTCTACTAACACAGCACCATTTGCATGCCATCATGTTGGGGTATAATTGACTTGATATAATTTTCTTGGTTTCTTTACAGCCCCATCCACACTGTTTTGCTGCCTTTTAATTGGACTTGCCTCTGACCTCAGGTTATACAGGTTGTGTGTGTGAGGAGTGAGATGATATGCTGGGTGCATGGGTTGGTGAGACATGGGCAGGCAGAGGCCAGGGGAGAACCCCATTTCAAGTTGGGGCAGGTGAAAGTTATCAGCGCCTGTTGGTTTAGGGTTCTGCAGGAGATGTACAGGGGGGAGAGACCTGTCCCTTGGCCAGGAGCAGTCCTAGCCACTTTGCCAGCCAGGATGGAAAACATTTTTGGTGACTCCCACCCCTCCCAAGTGGCTGAGCCAAAAAAAAGAAAGAAAAAAGAAAAAGATACAGAGGGGGAAAAAAGCCACTGCTCTGCTCGCCTGCCCGAGAATCAGCTGTGCCCTTGTACTCATGTGTCTGTTCGACAGGCGGAATCCAGCAGTGGGATGGATGCTTGATTTGTGCTACCCAAGTGGGCCATGTGGGAGACAGAGTTTTGCCCTGGGTTGATTGTAGGGTTCAGAGATGGCTAGAATGGGATTGCCAAATTAACTCCACATCAGATTAACCACAAATAACAGCCCATGTACCAGCAGGTGTTGACAAGTATTCCCTCTGAATCCACCCTGAGATTTTTTGGGCTATCAGCTGCAGTGAGAGCACCCAGTGTGGGTGCTAGCATGGAGGCCATGGAAGTAGAGTAGCATTGCTGGTTGCTGGTATCTGGTGGACCAGGTATCTCATGATTAGCAGAGACACAAGCCTTCAGTTCACGCGATTCAATGTGCAGGCAGCTGCCCATAGGAATATACCATCCACGATTTACTGGGGAATGCGATTCCAGACCTTGCTTGTATTACAGGAGCCTGGAGGGGAATGCTGCTGGCCCTGTTTGACTAGCGTTTGTCTGGCTAGGGCCTAGGTGCAGGCCTCAAACAGGTCAGGAAGAGTTTGGCCAAGCTGTTTGCATCGGTCTTAGCCTTTGGGATGTGCCCCATTGTAAACATGCGCTCGTCAGGAACTATGGAGGTGCATGGGCCACCTCACCATCCCCATGACTCCTCTCTAAGCTGACTATTAGAAGCATCTAGGCTAAATGCAGGCTATGATTGTTCCTCTTCAGGGTGGACCCCACCACAGGGAGCCTTTGTAACCCCCAAGCTGGTTTACTGCTGTGTGCTTTACACGGAACTACGACGGCAGCATCAGCTGGTGCAGAATGCAGCAGTCTGTTTGTGAAGGCAACAAGGGGCCATGAGCGTGGAACACCATGGCTCAGTGCACTCTTCAGTGGCCGCGTATTTGCTTCCAAGGGCAATTCAGTGTGTCACATATGCTCTGCAAAGCACCAAATGGAGTAATGCCCAGTTATCAGAAAGATCACCTCTCCCCCTCTGTCCCATCGTGGTATCATTATTACAGTCCCCTGGGCTGGCATCACTGTTGGCTCCTAGGATTAAGCTCTCTATGGGTAGTTGCAGGGCATGCAGTGAGCAGACCAAAACTCTTAAAGCAGCCTTCCAAAGCATGCGTCTAATCAGCTTCATGGCACCATTAGCCAAATTCTCTGCAGAAACTCTACTGACTTCAGTGGAGCTACACCAGCAGGGAATTTTGTCCCCCGTACAATCTGGTGGGTTTGGCTTAGTTTAAAGCTGGCTGTTATTTATAATGATTGATTTATAAATGGAAGGTGCCCAGGTGCGAATACAAATAGATACAGTAAAAATCTATAGAGGAGGTTTTTATCTTCTTCTTCTGGACATAAAATTGGAGGTATCACCTTAAACATGAAATAGCTTTTCTAAAAGCAGAGAAACTCCTCAAAATACTTACTCTAAATACCAGTTGTCATTCTTATCAGAGGATAAATTTGCAATGGATATATAGCCCAGATGGGCTGTGCATCTGTGCTACTAATTCTTCATCCATTAATTTATACTGGCCCCCACTAGGATGCAGGTAAATGAATAGCTCTGTCAGATGTGGGATTGATGGTTCACTGTGAACTATGAAATATTCAAATATTCTTTTCCTTTCTTAAAACATGGAAGTGCAACGCTCTGAGATTGTGAATGGTTCTATCAATGTTCGTGTTCAGTGCTTTTCAACTACAGAAAACAAAATGACTGGAAACATACATTTGTAAAAGATGAGCTCATCTTTGGAACACATCGCTAGAGCTGAACAGAGTTACCTAGATGTGAGAATTAGCAGGAGCAGTTGGAACCACAGCATGATCCGTACATGACTGCAGGGGCTGCACTAGCAAACTTCCCAGCTGTGATCCATCACTGCTGCAGCTCCAGCAGTGGTAGCAAAGGTGCAGGCTGCAGCCCTGACAGAACTCAGGCATTTTGGGCACCATGTTATCTAACCCTGCAAAACTACCAGCAGCCATTTCACTAAGTTTTCAATAAGGCAGGATTAGAACATTCTTCCCAGCTGAGCTGTTCTACAAGCAAGGATCCATTATTCTGTTTTATCCCTCCTGGTTGATATCATTAGTTGAAAAAGTTAGTTCTTGCAGGCACTTGAGATCTAGTGGTGCTTACAATAGCATCAGGATCTCATGCCCTACAAAGGGGTCAGGGCTTTTCTGTGGACCCACCTTGTTGGCAGTGGTTAGAACCCTGCACACAGCTGCTGAGAATATTCCACAGATTCATCGTGGCAGGTGTATCTTGTTAATTTCACCAGATGAGTAGGGAGGTGAGTGAGAATCTCTGGTCAGACAGAATGGGGGGCAGAGAAAGCGAGGATGCAGGAAACCCTAGGAACAGCCAGATTCAGGAAGTGCGCTGAGGTTGGTGTATGTTCAGTTACTGAGATTTCAGTTACAAGTAAGGCCAAACCCAGCAAGGAGGTAAGTCTGAGCTTATGCAGTGTGTGAAGTCTTTATCTGGAACAGGACAGGAAGTCCACCTGCTCACAGTTCATTTGTATTGCTGTTACTATCAGAGTTCCTGGGGTCTGTAGCATTCCAAACTCACTGCACATCGCTACACACCCTGAGATGGAATGGGACCTGGAGCCTTATCTTTCCCTGTCCTCTTATAGTCACTTCAAGGAAGGAAGACTATAGATAAAAAGCCACCGCTCAGCTTCAGGGTGGGAGTTCTGAAATGTTCTAGTTCCAACGATGGTGATCACATTTAGAGCCTTTCCTAATTTCCCATCCTCTGTGATAACCTATTTTAAAGAGAGAAAACTTAAAAGCTTAAAACTCTTCGGAATGCATTTGATTTGAATTGCAAGGTCAGGATGAGATTCAGCATTTGAGACTTCAGCCTCTCTACACGGAATCCTAGTACCAAGCCCCGTCAGGGGGGTGGTCTTCAAGATTGAGTCTATGAACCTTGACAAGAGCTGCTACTGAAAGAAAAACTTCCCCATGCCAGGGGGTGGAGGGGAGAACTCAGCATAGCTAAGTAAGTGACCCACTTTGATCAGAGCTCACTCACAGATCACTGGCAGCAGAAGTGTAACACAGGCTGCCTAGAGTAAGAGCTGCATGAATCACTGTCATTTAATTCCTGCATACAGCACAAATTGTGAGTTATGCTACCACAGACATGGCAACCTGCAGGAGCAGTCTTGGTGGGGATTCGTCATTCACTCTGCAGACTGAAATCCCAGCGGCTGACAACTGTCAATGGGAATGTCAGTGACAATTGTTCTTCAGGATTCTGGCTCCGATGCACTACATTTTAGGAGCAATGTGACTGGCTGTGTAGTCACCAAACAATGTCTGAGCGCTCCTGCGGGTAGGGAGTGTGCATACAGCCCTCCAGTCCTGCCTCCTGATACCCCACCCTAGTCAGGCCAGTCGCTCCTCTGCACTGGGACCACTTTCAGATCCCTCTGCACAAAGGCTCAATCTCTTGAAGCTCTTTGGTGAAGGGTATGCCTGAAGACTGATGTAGCTTTGGAGCCAAACCCAGTCCCTTCTCTTGTGGGATCCACCATGCAGCTTTCAGACTAGCTCTGTCACCTGGACTGAGGAGTCCATGGACATTTTGGTCCAAGCTAAATTGGTACCATCAGCAGGTCCTTGGGATCCTGGGTTCTGGCCACATGTGGAGTTGCATTTGGATCCGTGGGACTCTCAGATCTGAGAAAGCTGGTTCCATCCCATTTTCTTTCTGCTACTCCCAGGGCTCCTAAATTGGGCACTAGAGCTTCTCTCCAGCCACTGTTTTCTGTTGAGTTGACAGGCTTATCTGGGGCAGGGTCCACTCTAGGGTATTACATCCCTGGTGCATTTTGGCTGCTTGGTCCTCCAACTCCCGCCTCTGTGACAGTACTGAAAGTGCAGCTTCTGTGGGAGGGGTGATAAGAGCCCTGAGTCCCCCTCCCCAGCTCCACTCACATCTTAGCTCCCTTGTCTTCATCCTCCTAGCTCTGTGCTTTTACAAGCTGAGGTGCTGATATGTTCTCTGGGAAGGGGAGTGCATGTGTATCTCATGACAGAACTTGACCCCTCGTGTGGTAAACTGGTACAAGTTACTCCAAAAGTCCTGGAGCCCCTGGAGAGAGGAGACTGTAGCAAGCATATCAGCACCAGTACAGTAACAGTTTGCCTTGTAACACGTGTAGGTCACGTGTGCAGCAATACCATGGCCATGCAGAGACCCTGCAATATCCACACGTGCAGGGATGTCATGGTCATGAGGAGACTGTGGTCTCTATGCGCATGTCTACATGGCAGCTGAGAGGTGTAATTCCCAGCTAGCTCGAGCAGAGCTAATATGTATATGTCTACCTGAGCTGGGCATCACCACCCACCCCCTTCAGGTACTGTGTAGACGTTCCCTAGTTATGCAACAATAGTACGAGTGCCAAGAGAAATACTGGTCAACCGCACGTCTACACAGCAGCTGGGAGGCTGCTTCCCAGGGAGGCTGGACAGACACATGCTAGCTCTGCACGGCAATGCAGGCCAGTTGCCTGGTATGTAGCCAGGGGGTGGGGTGGAGTGGGATGGGATGGGTTTGTACTCGAGAGGCCAGCCTGTGTTGCTGTGGCCACACTGCTATTTTTAGTGCACTAGCTTGAGCAGAGTTAACACGTGTCCATCTGCGCGAAGAAGCACCTCCTACCTGCTGTGTAGACACACCCTTAGATGAGAACATGGGCTTCAGTTGTAACCATAAACACCCCGAACCGTGTATAAGCTGCAGTGACTCGTCTCCTCATCAAGCAATTGCTAAGATTACCTGCATATCCCAGCGTGCACCCTCCATGAATAAACCATGTACGTAGGCACCCTCACGAGGAGGGCTGCTCAAATCTTCGCGGTTCCTCTTCGTCACATCGCACTGCAGAGTCATTTTATCCAAAGGCCACTCGTTCTTTCGGGCCATGGACTGCATGATGGCTGTCAGGAAAGACTGAGGGTTGAAGAATCCCGCTAGCCACACAACAGAGGGCAAGACAAAGTCTCCTGTCCACGTCTCAAGCTCCTTGATGCGGCTCAGCAGGTCAGCAAACCAGCCAGCCAGGCCAGCCATGGAAGGATAAGCCCTCCTAGTCCAAGACTCGGGCACAGTGTCCAGGAAGAGGGCATTCTGTAGGTTCTCCATATCGCTTGTCATTGTCAGCTCTCCCTGGTGCAGAAGAAGAAAGAAGAGGATAATAAGCAGATACACACTACTGAAATGCAGCCACCTCTTGAGTGAACTATGGCAGCTGTTTAACACTGAACACCAGCTACCTTTACACAAGAGGCTAAGCTGGGAAGTGTAAAAGAATGCTGCACCCCAGGGGTTCTCACATGTTTGCACACTGTGGGATCTCTTCATTAATTCAAGATTGTCTTGTGGACACTTCCTACTGCACCCTCCCAATTTCTCACCCTTCCTGCAATATAAATAATGCTTGGTGGAAAAATACACAAA
Organism: Terrapene triunguis; assembly: GCF_002925995.2. Lineage (NCBI taxonomy): Eukaryota > Metazoa > Chordata > Testudines > Emydidae > Terrapene > Terrapene triunguis. The sequence continues at coordinate 24,683,101 of NW_020664543.1, forward strand.
AGTAATATGTGGGCAGAATTGCTTTCAGCTAATGGCTATGTCCTCCATTTGCTCCCTGGGCTGTTTTTATTTCCTTTCCAAGGGTGAAGGTCTTTAAGGGCCAGATTTTCAGAAGTGCTCTGCACTTCCAATCACTGCAGCTGGAGAGAGCTCCCAGGAGCTCCCATTGTTCTGTTTTGAAAATCCCGCCAGACATTTGTCAGTACCAAATCACCCCTCATTCCCTGCAGCCTTCGCTATTCTGAATACCACAGGTTACTCTGTAGTGTGGGTCTGTCCTCTTATCTTCTTGTGTTGTCAAATTTAATTATTTTAAAACAAAGAAATACCCAACAAATTAAAATATGATGCAGCCATGCAGGACTCCTAGATTCTAACACCAGACGGGACCACTGTGAGCATCTAGTCTGGAACTTCACCAAAATAATTCCTGTTGGAACTGGAGCAGAAATTTTAGAACTCTTGGTTTTAAAATGGCAGCGCTGGAGGCTCCACCACAATTTTCTGTAAGTTGTTGCAATGGTTAATTACCCTCACTGTAAAAAACTGTGTTTATTTCAAATCTGAATTTGTCTAGCTTCAACTTCAAGCCATTGGATTTTGTTATACCTTTGTCTGCTAGACTGAAGAGCCCATGATCAAATTCCCCATGTAGGTACGTCTAGGCTGTGATCAAGACACCCCTTAACTTTCTCTTTGTTAAGAAAAAAATTGAGCTCTTTGCCTCTATCACTACAAGGCAGGTTTTCTAATCCTTTAATCATTCTTGTGGCTATTCTCTGAACCCTCTCTAATTTAGCAATATCCTTCTTGAATTGCAACACCAGAACTGGACACAGTATTCCAGCAACGGTCACACCAGTGCCAAGTATATAGAGAAAATAACCTCCTTACTCCTACTCAAGATTCTCCTGTTTATATATCTAGGAATTGTATTAGCCCTTTTGGCCACAGAGTTGCACTGGAAGCTCTCCTTATTGACGATGACCCCCAACTCTTTTTCAGAGTCACTGATTCCCAGGAGACAGTCCCCCATCCTGTAAGTATGGCCAACATTATTTGTTCCTTGATGTATAGCTTTATGTACAGACATATTGAAATGAAAATTATTTATTTGCATCCTGGTTACCAGGCGATCCAGATGCAGGATGGAGAGAGGCTTGGGATTTTATTTTATTCTTAGTTTAATTATTCCCCCCCAAAAATTCTAAAAACCAAAGATGTTTTTTCTGGACTGGATCAAAACTAGCAGGAAAGGTCACTGCTTGGACAGACTGTGATGGCAAGAGCTCCATGGGATCATCTGGAAATATTCAGAAGCCACTAGTGGACTCTATATCAAAGTTAGAGAACCACGGTAACACAGCAAAATATACTTTGTCCTGCAAGTTCTTAGCATGTGTAGCGGACAGCCTTCTGATTCAGAAAGTTGAAGAAATAAGTAGGGAGTCATCCATTTTGGATCTGTTTTTGACCAACAGGGATTAATTAGTTGTGAATGTGAAGGTGGTCGGGAACTTGGAAGAAAGTGATCATGATCTGATAGAATTCAAGATCCTAAGGAAAGGAAGACATGAGAATCGCAAAACAAGGACACTGGACATCAAAAAGGCAGATTTCAACGAACCCTGAGAAATAATAAGCAAGATCCCATGGAGATGTTACCCCAGAATTTGACATTCCTGCGTGTTATCCCAGAACTTCACAGTACTGCAGTCAGTCATCTTATGTGTTCAGCCACTGCTAGCAGAAAACCAATCATCACATAGCTAGGAATAATTTTTAGGCCAAACAGCTGCATGTTTGCAAATTTTCTAATCAGAATGGGAGGATAAGATTGGGATAGGGTGACCATATTTTCCCAAAGGGAAAACGGAACACTGCATGGATCCAGCCCAAGGCCTCACTCCCCACCACCACCTCCTCTGGCACACAGGACCAGCCTGTGGGCCCCCTTCTCTCCTGGCATGCAGACCGGCCTGAGGCCCACCTTCCCGTGCCCCGAGACGGCCATAAGCTCCCCTGCTGCCCACCCGTGCAGGGCCAGCCCGAGGTCCCCCTCTTCCTTCGGTGTACGAGGCTGGCTGAGGCTCCCCTCTTCCTCCGGCGTGCAGGACCGGCCCAAAGTCCCCCTTCCCCACCAGCACGCAGGGCTGGCCGAAGGCTCCCCTGCCACCCACCCATGTGGGGCTGGTCCTCTCCCCCCAACCCCTTTCACATGCAGGGCCGGCCCAAGGTCCCCCTCTCCTCATCATGTGTGGGTCCGGCCCAGGTCCGAGCTCCCCCTACTGCCTGCCTGTGGCTGGCCTGGCCCGAGCCACACTTCCAAGCCCTCTCTCCCGTGAGGGGCTGGTGCTGCTGCTCGCTCCCCCTGAATGATTTTCTGCACCCTGCTAGAGGTTGCACCCCACTTTTTTGGCAAATTTGTCCATTTGTCCAGTTTGCTCTTGCCAACTGATGATCAGGTGGCAAGAGCAAATAGGACAAATGCCCAGTTTTGCCAAAAAGGTCGGGACGGCCAGGACTGGGCTTAAAAAAAGGGACTGTCCCACCCAAAACGGGATGTATAGTCACCCTAGACAGGGAGAAGATGGAAAAAGGAGGAGCTGGGGAACTATGGGGTACACATGCCCCGAGGGGTACGCAAGCTCTCATCGGGGGTATGTGAGAAAAATCCTATAATGATGGACAACACATTTTATTTAATAAGACTTGGCAATCTAATCATAGATATATTATGACCCTATCTCAGATTGGGGTACGCGGTAGACTACATTATTTGGACAGGGGTACGCAGTCTAAAAAGTTTGAAAACCACTGTACTAGAGCAATGTATAAAACATGCAATATGCAAATACCTGGAGGATGAAGGGGTAATCACTAGCAGCCAGCATAGATTTACTAAGAACAAATCATGCCAAACCAGTTATTTCCTTCTTTGATAGGGTAACTGGTTTGGTGGATGGGGGAAAGTGGTGGACATAATATACCTGGACTTTAGCAAGGCTTTTGACACATTCCCACATAACATTCTTAGAAGTAAGCTGGAGAAATGATCAGCAGAACTACCATTAAGTGGATACATAATTTGTTGAACAACCACAAAGAGTAATTGTTAATGGAATGATGTCAGATTGAAAAGAGGTCTCAAGTGAGGTTTCACAGGGATCTGTTCTGAGTCTGGTGTTATTTAACATCTTTATTAATGACCTGGATGTAGGAATAGAGAGCATACTGATCAAATTTGCAGATGACACAAAGTTGGGTGGAGGGGCTGCAAACACTATGGAGGATATATCTAAAATTCAAATGGATCTTGATAAATTGGAGAACTGGGCTATAGACAACAAAATGAAATTCAACAAAGACAAATGTAAGGTGCTACACTTATGGAAGAAAAACCAAATGCACAAATACAGCACGGGGGGATAACTGGCGTAGCAGCAGCACTGCTGAGAAGGATCTGGGAGTTGTGGTGGATCACAACCTCAACATGAGTCAACAGTACAATGCTGTTGCAAAAAAAGCAAATGCCATTTTGGGTTGCATTAACAGAGGCATAGCATGCAAGTCACGGGAGGTGATAGTATTGTTCTACTTGGTGCTGGTTAGGCCTTAGCTGGAGTACTGTGTCCAATTTTGGTCACCAATGTATAGAAAGTATGTAGAGAAACTGGAAAGGATCCAGAGGTGAACGACAAAGATGATCAAAGGGATGGAATGCAAGCTATATCAGCAAATACTTGACATGCTGCGATAAAAAGGATGGAGGAAAACTGTTCTCTCTTGCCACAAAGGGCAGGACAAGAGGCAACGGGTTCAAACTACAACATAGCAGATTTAGATGAAATCTTGGGGAAAACTTCCTAACTGTAAGAACAGTAGGACAATGGAACGGACTGCCTAGGGAAGTCCTTTTGAAAACTTCCCTCACTGGAAGTTTTCAAAAGGAGGCTTGACAGACATCTGTCTTGGATGGTTTAGACCCAACCAATACTGCATCTTGGTAGAGGGTTAGACTAGATGACCCTTGTGGTCTCTTGTAACCCTATGAGTCTATGCTGTATCCATCTGAAAGTGCACTTAAAGCCAAGGGAGACATTCCAAGGCCATATTGGTATTGAAGCCAGCTTAATTTCAAAGACAAATACTTGCCAATATAGGCGAAGCTTCCACTTGTTCATGGTACTCATAGACTTTAAGGTCAGAAGGGACCATTATGATCATCTAGTCTGACCTCCTGCACAACGCAGGCCACAGAATCTCACCCACCCACTCCTGTAACAAATCCCTAACCTATGCCTGAGTTATTGAAGTCATCAAATACTGGTTTAAAGACCTCAAGGTGCAGAGAATCCTCCAGCAAGTGACCCGTGCCCTACGCTGCAGAGGAAGGCGAAAAACCTCCAGGACCTCTGCCAATCTGCCCTGGAGGAAAATTCCTTCCCGACCCCAAATATGGCGATCAGTTAAACCCTGAGCATGTGGGCAAGACTCACCAGCCAGCACCCAGAAAAGAATTCTCTGTAGTAACTCAGATCCCACCCCTTCTAACATCACAGACCATTGGGCATATTTACCTGCTAATAATCAAAGATCAATTAATTGCCAAAATTAGGCTATCCCATCATACCATCCCCTCCATAAACTTATCAAGCTTAGTCTTGAAGCCAGATATGTCTTTTGCCCCCACTACTCCCCTTGGAAGGCTGTTCCAGAACTTCACTCCTCTAATGGTTAGAAACCTTCGTCTAATTTCAAGTCTAAACTTCCTAATGTCCAGTTTATATCCATTTGTTCTTGTGTCCACATTGGTACTAAGCTTGAATAATTCCTCTCCCTCCCTGATATTTATCCCTCTGATATCTTTATAAAGAGCAATCATATCTCCCCTCAGCCTTCTTTTGGTTAGGCTAAACAAGCCAAGCGCTTTGAGTCTCCTTTCATAAGACAGGTTTTCCATTCCTCGGATCATCCTAGTAGCCCTTCTCTGTACCTGCTCCAGTTTGAATTCATCCTTCTTAAACATGGGAGACCAGAACTGCACACAGTATTCCAGATGAGGTCTCACCAGTGCCTTGTATAATGGTACTAACACCTCCTTATCTTTACTGGAAATACCTCACCTGATGCATCCCAAGACCGCATTAGCTTTTTTAACGGCCATATGACATTGGCGGCTCATAGTCATTCTGTGATCAACCAATACTCCAAGGTCCTTCTCCTCCTCTGTTACTTCCAACTGATGTGTCCCCAATTTATAACCAAAATTCTTGTTATTAATCCCTAAATGCATGACCTTGCACTTTTCATTATTAAATTTCATCCTATTACTATTACTCCAGTTTACAAGGTCATCCAGATCTTCCTGTATGATATCCCGGTCCTTCTCTGTATTAGCAATACCTCCCAGCTTTGTGTCATCTGCAAACTTTATTAGCACATTCCCACTTTTTGTGCCAAGGTCAGTAATAAAAAGATTAAATAAGATTGGTCCCAAAACCGATCCCTGAGGAACTCCACTAGTAACCTCCTTCCAGCCTGACAGTTCACCTTTCAGTATGACCCGTTTTAGTCTCCCCTTTAACCAGTTCCTTATCCACCTTTCAATTTTCATATTGATCCCCATCGTTTCCAATTTAGCTAATAATTCCCCATGTGGAACCGTATCAAATACCTTACTGAAATCGAGGTAAATTAGATCCACTGCTAGTAATTTTATTCCTAGCACACCCCTGCTGAAGCAATGGGGATGCTATGGTAGGGCAGGGCCTATAGTTAAGGTTGTCTACCATGTTCTGTTGTAAGTCCTTATTTTTAGTTGCTTATCATTTTGTCAGACTGTAAGTAACTCACATTGTCTCCTTGCTGAATATTTTTGGAAAGATTCACTGAAAACAGCTGAGCCATTGCCAAGAATGAGATTAGTGGAAAATGGATCCTTCTATTACCATAAAAAAATCCAACTCTTTCTTCAGAATCTCCAGAGTCAGTCCTTGGGTCAAAGAGGTGCCTTTTGCTGTTCCCATGAAAATCCACCCAAATCTGTCCAAGTTATAAGCCTCTGAAAATTGCCATTTGCACATGCTCAGTAGAGCTTGGTAGAGTTTGGCAGCTAAAACTCTCTGAAGATCCCACTGCACTGAGCATGCTCCGTTCCCCATAGAGCGCCTATATGAAAACTGCACTGATTATGCTTCCAGGCCCCACTCAGGCTTCTAGATGGTAGGCACAGAGCTAGAGCTCCAAACAGAACACAGGCAAAGCAGCAGCAGTAGTGGTTCCCCTGTGTCCTTCTGGCAAAGGGGAAGTTATGCTGGGCTAGAAGCCAGGAGGGCTTCCACTGAGAAGTGTTCATAATGTTGTGCATTTCATAGCCTTTACTATTCAGCAAAGTCTCACGCCACACCTCTGGAGGCAAACAAATATAATTCTGTCCATTTCACAGAAAGGTGGCTCAGAGCTTGCATGAGGTTGTCTCTGGCAGATCTGGGAGTAGAATGCTTTCACTAATGTGGCAGATCCAAGTCTCATCCACTTACCCACCCTGACTTTCAGAATGAATGTGCCAAATCTATATGTAGGCAGCTGTACTTTCTGTGACCACTAACCACCACTGTCCTCCAGGGTCAGAGGTAGAGCTCTTTGCAGCAAACATTGTGAAACCTACCAGCAAAGCATGTGTTTCATCCCCTCTAGTGGCTGGCTCTCTCAATTGCTAACAGCCTACTTCTGCACCCATTTCCTCTTTAATGCTCGAGGTCTCTGTTGGGGATCTAAAACGCATGGTTCAAACTCTGCTGATGACCCAGGGTGGGCAGGGGGTCAGTATGATTCTATATGATGGAGTTTTTGTTTTTTCAGGGATTTAAAAAATAATTTGAAATTACGTAAAAAAAAACCTGAGTCGAAAGAAACTGAAAGTCCAGCACACAAAAAATTAAAAATAAAAGTTGTCCATGCAACTCCCTTGTATGTATGCATGGTGCTACATTTTGCATGATCCCATACTTTTTATCCTACAAAACCCATTCTCCATTCAGGGTGCAAAATGGGCAGTGAACGAAGTTGAGAATTGCAAGAAGAGAAAGGATCTTCCCTTCTGTTCGAGGTGCCCAGAATAGCTGTGATCTATTCTTGACTGTGCCACAGGCTTCTTGTGTGATGTTGGACAGACTGTATCCTAATCCATGTGCAGAAGGAGGCTGGATTAAGGCCTGGGGAACTTAATTCTGGCATTTCCCAACTTCTGAGAACTTGACCTTGCAGCTTTAACATTCTTTTAATGTATGTTTTGTCTGCAATATTTATAAACACCAGCTATAACACATGTTTGGCAATTCCTAAGAGCACAGTCCTGCGAAGAGCTGTACCTTTACATCTCCCAGTGATTCAAATGGGAGCTGAGAGCACTGAGCACCTCTGTCCTAGGAGGCACTTGCTACATTGCAGTCCTGGCCTCTACCTCTAGAACTGTTATGCATCATTCTGGGGATTCCCTTACAGAAATTCCTTCCCTTGGAAATGCTGATAATCTCAGAATGATGGACTAGTATGGGGGTTATCAGGCTCTGCTTTTGAAGTCGCACCAGTGGTAAAAGAAAGGCCTAAGTATTGTCTAGACCAGCGGTTCTCAAACTGTGGGTCGGGACCCCTAAGTGGGTCATGACCCCATTTTAATAGAGTCACCAGGGCTGCCTTAGACCTGCAAGGGCTAGAGGCCAAAGCCCAAGACCCACTGCCCGGAGTCGAAGCCCAAGCCTGTGGGATTCAGCTCTGGGTGGCGGGGCTCAGGTTACAGGCCCCCTTGCTGGGGCTGAAGCTTTGACCCCTTCACTGCCCGGGGCAGTGGAGCTTGGGCTTTGCCCCCCCCACACACCTGGGGCAGTGGGACTTGGGCAGGCTCAGGCTTCTGTCCTCCCTCCTAGGGTCATGTAGTAATTTTTCTTGTCAGAAGGGGGTTGCGGTGCAATAAAATTTGAGAACCCCTAGTCTACACTGCAACAAAAGATCTGCGACTGGCCTGGATCAACTGACGTGGGCTGCGGGGCTATACAACTGCACAACCTGAGGTCTGAGACTCTGCAATGGGGGAGGGTCTCAGGGCCCAGACTCCAGCCCGCACCGGAACAGCTACTCTGCAATTTTACAGCCCCGCAGCCCAAATCAGCTGGCCCAGGCTGTGCTGCGGGTCTTTTATCGCAGTGTAGATATACCCTAAGGGTCTGATCCTGCAAACTCTCCTGTAGGTGTGTAGTGCCCACATTCCTCTGATTTCAGCTGCATAAATACGGCACAACATGTGATTAAAGGTTTGCAGGAATGGGACCTGCAAAGGCGACTGGCCTTGAAGCTAAAGGCAACAGGCCAAGTTAAATTAAGGTATTAGAGGAGTCAGGGGCTATTTTCAATTAGTCCAAAATCAACTGGAACAATGATTTTGCCTTTCAAAGCATATGTGGGCTCTCTTAGTTCCACAGGCACTAAGTGCCAGCGAATGGCTTTGTAATGACAAGCTAACTTGGTCTGTGTAAGTAACTGCCAGTAATTCATCTAGTTAGTTCTGTCCTGTGAGTGTATGTTCTCCTGGCCTCCAGAAATGACTAGTTATCCAGTAAGAAATCTTAGAAGTGCCTGCTAATTTCAAATTAAAGGCCCAAGCACAAATGACAAATCTCTCTTCCTTTGGTATTTGTCATGTAATTACAGAGGAGTAATAGGGCTATGTGTGCTCTGTGAAATAAAGAGCAATTGTGTATTTCCCTTTACATATTTCAGCTGTTTTCACTTGCCAGTAGCTTGTGTTATTGCAATGAGCTGACCCACAATTTAAAAATTCAAAATAGAAAAACAGGGCCAAGGTCAGGGGGAATGATAATGCGGCCACCAATGTGAACCTTTATATCAAAAAATTGGATCTGATCCAGACAGGTGGCGGCTAAAAGGCTTTACTATCTAATGGCTGTTTGGTGGAGTAGTGTGCCTCTCACCAATGATACTGGGGGCAGCCATCTCAGCAGAGGCCAAGGACTGAATGGACCACTTCCCTCACCTCTTCAGGTAGATCCTTCAACTCTGGGTTAAAGCCATTGGCAAAACAGTGTAGGCAATGAAGTCTGGGAGAGAGAGTAGTCTAGTGGTTACAGCAGGACATTAGGAATCAGGAGACCTTGGATAAAATTTTCCAAAACATGTAAGTCACTTAAGAGTCTAAGGGCTAGATTCCCAAAAGGAGGTAGGCACCTAAGTCCAACTACAGCTGTTAGGTACAGCACCACTGAAGTCAGCAGGAGTTTTGCAATTGATTTTCATGGGACCAGGATTAGGTCCCAGCAGTATGGCAGGAAGGGAGAAAATCAGTAAGGAGTTCACCTGCCTTCACAGTCAGTCGTTACTCTGGGTGCAACACTATGCAGGAGCATCAGTCACATGGAAGCTATTCTGAACTAAAGCTTTTAAACATGAAGCACCAGTTCTTGTTGATGGTTACCATCCTAACTGGATGGCTCCTATTTCTGGACCAGACAATGGCTTTGTAGTTAGATGCACACAATGAAATATTCAAAGATTCAAATTAATCTTGAAATATCCAACTCACCCTCTGTTAGCAGATATTCAGTGAGCAGCAAAGAGGCATACTTTCTCCCCACAATATTTATTCTACTACAAAGCTATGGCCTCTGCTAAGTATGCTTCCTTTCTCCTCTGAGTCCTGTCAGTATAGATCCCCAGTTGTGGGAGGTCAACAAGCATTAACAACTTGCCCAGGAGGGGGTTTTGGGAGTAACAGTTACACAAAAGTTTCACTCCTAAATTGGGCATGAGTCTGAAAGGAACTCCAGATAGTAGCCTTATATATCCTAATTGAGACATTCCAATCCTCAGACATGCAGCAGAGGCTGCTTTGAACCAGAGAGAATGAGAAGATAAAATGCAAGAGGCATGAGTTGATGATGAACATGCCCACCCAAAACCAGACAACTTCCTGGGATGGGGCAGAGGGAAAGCTCCCCCTATTAGCTGATGTTGCCCAATATTATGGTACTGTCTCTGGTGCTACACTGCTTTCCTCCTGATTTGTGTGAGAGGTTCTGCCAGCTGAATTGTTGACTCAGCTCTAATTTACATGCAGCTTGTTCTCTGAATTTCCAAAGATCTTGAATTGTGAGGTGGCCTGAGTGAGCTCCCCATGCTGCCTGGTGTATCTGTCACAATCACACCTGAGGGTAGAGGAGAGCTGAAGGATACATCTCTGCAGATGTTCTTAGGCACTGTCCACTGCTATCAAGTGTCCTGGATATTTTAGGGCATGGTCACAAGAGACTGAATAGGTGGGATTTAGTGCAGGAGGTCAGACGGGATGATCTGGTGGTCCCTTCTGACTGTAAGCTTTATCATCATTGTCGTGCTGAGCCTGATATACTGACCATATCAAGCTCCAATACATCTCATTCTGAGTCTGACACACAGCATTTACACAGAAGCAGGAAAAAACAAAACTTAGAAAGTCTCATGAAAAATCACATGGTTGATTTATTGACTGTGAGTTCTCACAGAGTCCACTGATCTCTGCACCTCCAGAAACCTGTCGTCTGGTGAGTGAAGTCCACAGTGTGAGTCAGAGAAATGGCAGTCTCCTCGCTGGAGCATCTACCGACTAGAAGAGGGGACAGACACGACTCCTGGTGGAGACTGTGGTCAACATTTCCAAATGTGAATGTCTAGTGTTAGGCACCTAAGCCCATATTTAGGTATCTAAATAAGTAATCTGATTTGCCGAGTTGCTCGGGACTTGCAGTTCCCATTTTCCATGCTGGGCAGTCAAGTGATATAACATGAAGGATCAGACTGTCTGGGTCTCTGTTAACTTAACACGCCTCTTCGTGTCTCTGAGATCATTCCTCACAGTCAGGATTATGACTTGGCTGCAGACAGTGATGTCATGTTTAGACTGCTGGGCCAAGCTGCACTGGGCAGTCTGAGCAGAGTGTACAGTCATTTCAACACACTGTCTTGAGGCTTCTCTGCCATGGAGTCTTTCTATACATCTCTGAATCTCACTCAAAGGGTACATCTATACTTACCTCCGGGTTCGGCGGTAAGCAATCGATCTTCTGGGATCGATTTATCGCATCTTGTCTAGACGCGATAAATCCATCCCGGAAGTGCTTGCCGTCGACACCGGTACTCCTGCTCTGCGAGAGGAGTACGCGGAGTTGACGGGGGAGCCTGCCTGCTGCGTGTGGACCCGCGGTAAGTACCTTGTAGTTCGAACTAAGATACTTCGACTTCAGCTACGTTATTCATGTAGCTGAAGTTGCGTATCTTAGTTCGAACTGGGGGGTTAGTGTGGACCAGCCCAAAGGGTTGCATTACATCCCTGCTGTAGTTTGTGGTAGTGTTTCTGGGGGACGTGCATGTTTTTTTACTGCCTAAACTCTGTTCAAAGTCTTTGTGCTTTAGTTCAGGGCCATACTTCTCATTGTTTTCCCTGGCCAATATGTAGTAGCTTGCGTTTCTCCACATTAAATCTAATTGCTATACATTGTCCCAGTTACAATATCCTCTTGTTTGCTACTCAGAGATTGAAACATTAAATCACTTCTGTTTACCTGTCTCAAGAAACGGAATTTCCAATTCAACTGCCAAACACTGGTAAATAAAGTAAATCTGTTTAAAATAATTGGCAGCATAAATATCAGCCTATTTTAAAGTGGATTGTGTATATTGCAGAACTACAAAGCACACACAACATTTTTATCTCTTTAGTCAACAGAACAAACACCAATTTTTCAGCAGTAGACAGATGTCACTTAAATGTTTGAATTTCAGTTTTTAGCACCTTCTATTTGCAGGAAATGCATATGAAAAACGTGCTTTGTATTCACCACTTTGCTATTTTAAAAATAAGACACAAACTGATTAAAACGGATCAGTTTTTCCATGCCATACTGATCCCATACTTTCACTTTCATGTGATTTTTCTAAATGGTTGGACAGCTGAATTATCTGCAGCATATTAATCAGTCCACAAAATTATTATAATAAAAAATATTTCTTAGCACTTTCCTCCACAGATTTCAAAGATCTGCACAAAAGTGGTTAAGCATTATTATCCCCATTTCACAGATGGCGAAACCGGGGGGAGGGGGGAGGGCTAAATAGACCAACATACCAGAGTCCAGCTAGAAGAGGTTACATCAACCGTGTGTTTCAGAGTGTACTTATAGTAAGCCTCTTTTAACCCAGGAAGCAGAGTGTTACTATGTAAGCACGAAATGATGCCAAAGAATTAAATGGCAATTTCCCCCCCCCCCCCCGATGTTAAATATCTAGTACAGCAGGCTGGAAACCAGTTTCAGAAATATGCTGTCTGACTGGTCACTTTCTCTTCTTTGAGAAGGTGTATGTCTGCTGACCCTTTATTTGCAGGCCGAGTTCTCCCTGCTGATTTGACTGGAGAAGCTACAGCTTTGCCTCTGAGCAAGCTTGGTAAGAAAGGGGCCAGTCCTCTACCTTCCCATACGAATGAGCTGCTATAAACTCCAAGAATACGTCAGTTATCATAGGTATCTGCGGAAAGGACCTTGCTGTAGGCAACAGAGTATAGTTATCGGGCTGTACACATGTTTCTCAGGAGACTTCCCTTCTGACGTGTCCTATCCATAAGAGCCAAGGGGAAGAACAGCATCTCCATCACCATATTGCCCTCACAAAGTGACCGATGGGTGGGTTCTATTAGCCCCTCTTTGGAGAAGAGGAACAGACAGGCTTTCTCTGTTCTTTGAGTGACGGCACGTCTGCCGATCCTCTACTTGTAGGAAACCATCAGTAGTGAGAGGAGTAAAGGCAGGGCTGATGAGGATATGGAATTTAGGAGCTATCTAGACTATGCAGACAAACAGGCTAATGGTGCTACCTGTGAATTGAAGACCCCTCTGCCAAAGGCTCTATCAGCAGACCTGGAAGTTGAGATTATAATGGTTACAAAAAGTATGCATGCTGGACCAGGCAGCTGCCTCATTGCTCATCTGCCATTCCTTTCCACCCATGATGCTGTGGTTATTCAGGACAAGTAACCTCCAGTTCCTTCAAGCACGGAATTCCTTTGGCTGTGCATGCCTCGCTGACATAGCTATAGATCCAAGTAGAGCTGCTATTCTGGTGCGTTTCCTGGCCCACACACCTCACATGATAGTTGCTAAACAGGACATTTGGGAGTCCCTCCTAATGTCTAATGGGCCATAGAAATGTCTTGACCAGGCTCGGGGGAGTGTCCATAGCTACCACTATGCGGTCTGCTTTGCTTTGGAAATATCTGAGTTGTGACACGGAGACAAAGCATGAGGATTATTACTGCAGCACCCTGGCCATTGCAAGCAGGCTGAGGAGTGGCTTAGTGACCCCGCTCCAGGGCATAGCTTCTTTGCTTCTGCAGTTGACAACCTGTCCAATGAAACAGCAGCATCACTTCCCTGTGGAACCTGGCTCCTGCCTCCCCTCTGAGGTAGAGTGCTGCTCCAATCCATTCTTCCTTTGCTCTCAAATTCTCTGTCAGTAGGTCTGTAAAGCTTTGCAGCTGGGGGAAAGTGAGCAGTGCCTATGGTCTGTATAGACAGGAGTGGGATCCATCAGTTCTTTGGCCTCTTGTTCCCCTACAATACCAGCTGTCCTGACAGCCTCTTATGGGATGGCAGTAGCCATACAACAAAGGAATGTTAACTCCGTACATTTGCATGTATCATAAGACACCAGACAACGCACTGTTTTGGTGACCTGTAGCATCCCGCTGTCGGCAGTGCACTAAACTACACACAGGAGCTAGTGCCTGCCAGTCCAGCAGTCTCAACTCATTGTCATTAATATTACTGAATCAAAGAATCCCACCTGTTTATGGCCCATCATCCATGCAGCCCGCTCACAGTTTTGCATAAAATACCTTCCAAAACAATAGCTCCTAGAAACATGGGCTTTGCCATCCTGAATCAAATCAGTGCTCTGTCTCTGCAGCTTCACAGGAAGGTGCAAGAAACCCTGCAGGAGGCAGTTATGGGATAAGCTGTCCATAGAGGCAGTTTCTTCCTGTCCCCCTTCATTTAGAGATTCACTCATGCCCTGATGCAGAAGGTGTAATGTCCCTTCCAAAACTCTTGGCTTTTGAAATCTGTGCTATTGTTACTATTATTGTTATGTAAGAAAGATGTGGACAAATTGGAGAGAGTCCGGGGGACAGCAACTAAAATCATAAAAGGTTTAGAAAACATTGGCATGTTTAGTCTTGAGAAATGAACACTGAAGAGGGGGACCTGGTTAGTGTCTTCAAATAAGTTAAGGGCTGCTAGAAAGAGGACATTGATCAATTTTCTCCATCTCCACTGAGGGTAGGACAAGAAGTAATGGTTTTAATCTGTAGCAAGGGAAATTTAGGTTAGATATTAGGGAAAACTTTCTTACTATAAGGATACTTAAGTGCTGGGATAGATTACCAAGGGAGGTTGTGGAATCTCCATCTTTGGAGACCTTTAAGAAAAGGTTGGACAAATACTTGCCAGGAATGGTCTAGGTGTACTTGGTTCTGCTTCAACGTGGGGGTATGGACTAGATGACCTGGTGGGGTGATTTCCAGCCTTACACTATTATGATTCCAAATATGGATATTTTTGTATCCTTATAAGTGACTGACCCTTTTTTGAATCCTGCTAAGTTCTTGCCTTCAGTGATACCTTGTTGCAATGAGTTCCACAGGCTATTCAGGCACTGTGTAAAAGAGTACTTTCTTTTATCAGTTTTAAATGTGCTGCCTTTCAATATCACAGAATGCCTCATTGTGTTCCTGTAACTCCACAAAGGGCCTATGGTGGGGTATAGGGGACCATGTGCATTTTTCATAGATTCCAAGGCCAGAAGGGACCATTGTGATCATCTAGTCTGACCTGTGAAGAGCAACTGTGAATTTTTCCTCATGAACTTGAGTTACCGTTGCAGCACACTGTGCTATTTGTTAGGTACCACTTTAAAATGTAACTGTTTAAAACGTGAGACACTTTTCGTTTCTCTTCACACCCTCATCACCTCTGCTTTCCAGACATTCAATGTGCATATGAGATTTCACAAGACTGCAACTCTAGCAGAGAGCGCGCCTACCTTCAATCCCAGATCTAGCTCCTTAAGGGAGCGCTTTATCTCACTGGTGAGGATGTTCATTCGCTCACATTCCTGGAAGGCAACCACAATGTAGGGCGTCCTCTCCTCCACCTTTGCCATCAGCTCCAGGATGTTAAACTCATCTGTTAATTTCTCTAAAATCTCATCCAGAAGAGCCTTCACCTGTTTGCCAAAGGAAAGAGAGAGAGAGGAGTGAGTGACCCATGTGCTTCCTCTACTGAATGGTGGAAGAGAGCTCCACCTGCCACTTACTGCATCGGAAAGTAATCAATGTCTTGCTGAATCATGCATGGCACGTTTCAAAACAGCTTGTTCCAGCCTAGGAAAATTCAAATGCCTACCAAACATCATGTCAAATGAGGCTCTTTTAAAAGGACTATTTATAAATGTCCACATGACATGGCATACTCTATTTTGCATCCAAGTTTGCATTGCTCCTTTTTCCAAGGCCAGGTTCAATGCAGGAAGATGGATGAAGCTATGAAGGTAAAAATCAAATACTGGTGCCTCCAGGATTGCTGAATTTATGAACTATTCTTTAATGTTTTAGTGACAAAAATGGGAGATTATTTTAAATGGAATTTTAAACTGAATTTGGTATTCTGAATGAATACAACATGGGGAAAAAGCATAACAAAGCAAGTTACTTCCTGTCTCCTTCACAGCTGGATTTGGAAATATCATTGTTAGTGTGTAACTAATAAACAGAAAACGCACCAGGAAAAACTCCAAAGCAACAGGCTGGCATTTTGTGTATGGTGTGTTCTGGGAGTCTGTACGTATGCCAGCCAGACTGCCATCCCCTGTGGTTGATGGCTGTGTGCCAGCAGAAGCCATAGCCAGATTTATTTGCAACGTTCTCACATCTTCTTCTTATGGTTTGGGTAGATAGCAACAACTAAAAATGTGTATGTGCTCACATGATGATAATGAAGGCACTGGAGCGCAGAGGACCAGTTAAAGTCAGGCCCTAGCATTGGCTATGGTACAATTGCACTAATATGGCGAGCGCCTGAAGAATGCCAGACTGGTTATTTCTGTTCCTTGTACACACTATACAAAGGCTGACTAGGTTATAATAAAGGGTCATGAGAAAAACCAGAGATTAAAATGCAGCCAAATTAAGCAAAGTCACCCAAGTGGCAATGGCTCCCTCCTCTGCCCATCTTACCTTTTCTTCCCTCGTAGCCCCTCCTCCTTCGCCAGCGTTGGTGTCACGAGGCTGCATCTCCAACACGGTGCGGAAGAGTTTCTCTGAGGTCTGGGTTAAGAAGCCGATTTCAGCATTCGGATGGAGACCATACAGGTACGGAGACTCGGCAGGCAGGGCATCGTCTATGTACTACACAGGAAGATCACACCTCCCATTATTGTTACGTACAGGGCCAGGGACTTTACACTTACTGATCGCATTGATGGGCTGGAAAGCCATCACACACAGTCAGCCCAATGCAGCGTATCCAGCTGGACTGACCGGCAGTGCTAACAAACTGCTAGGAAGCAGGAGGGTGGAATTAGTAAAGCCGCTGGAATAATAATCATTTCTGCCACAAGAAAACAAGTCTGGCCATTGTTGCAGGATGTCTTGGCTACATATCTCAGAGCTGAGCTTCTTCTACCTTTTTGTTTGCTACACATTTGGGCATCAATACCCTGACCTCTTTGCTGGGAATTTCACTTCCAGGAGTAGAGATCGTTTCATCAGTTTTATGAACAAAAACGAACTAATACGCCAGCCCCTGCTGCTGCCTCTGCACATAAAGAACGGATGAAATCAGTAAGTAAACATCCAAGAGTCTTGAGTGTTTCTCATCAGATCCAATGCTAAAAGGAGCTTGAAAGGGCCATTTTAGCAAACGGTATGCGGATGTAATTTTCCACTAGACCTGCTCAAGTCCCAAGAACCAATACAGTTGTTCTATTCATGCATGAACAGAAGAGCTCATGATGAAGTATCAAATTACCATTAAACTTGGCTCATCCAAGGGGATGCTTAACAGTCTACAGAAAAAGAACATAACAGGAAATAATACAAGATGAGCTGGAACTCTGCAATCCTATTCACTGTCTCCTATGACAGATTAAAAGGTGATTATGGAGGACATTAAATTCAGCAATATAATTAATACCAGCAAACAAAGAGGCTACCTGGTGATAACCATTGTAGTCCATGTTCCCCGGGAGAGGGAATCCTGGAGCTAGGAAGAGCTCTCCCTCCAGCATTTCTGGCTTAATAAATTCCTCCAAGTAGGTTTTGCAAAGTCGTCTGTCCCAGTCATCTGTGATGTGGCCTCCATACATAATCTCACCGAAGAGGTAGCGCAAATCGTCATAGGGGACCTAAATAATGAACCAAGAGGGCATGAAAGAGTCCACGCAGATGCAGCTCCACTGACCTCATCATGCGGCTGCAGACTGGAAAGCAAAGAACTGATCTACAGGGTGAATGTTTTCATTTCACCAGTTCATTTTTCTAAGTAATTGAATATCATGTAGCAGTTAAATCACTCCATGCAGGAGAGCGGCCCAGAGAAATCCAGCCTGCAGAACAGACTTTGTGGGGTTTCCCCGATGAGAAGCGAATCTCTTTGAAGTTCCATACATTAAACATAGATGTCTAGGCAGCCAAACATTTCCAAATATTGTCCCTAAAATGGCAGTGAGGAGACTCGCACATGCCAGAGCTGATATTTTATCTAAGTGTAGTTTGTAAGCTGCAACAGATGCAAGTGGAGCAGAGGCCGCTCTGTATCCCCCTAAGATACACTGAGTTCTGAAGCTAGAAAGCCTGATGATGCCGGGGAATTGGCACTTAGTGAAAAGGATTTCAGATGTTTCAACAGACGTGTAATAAGCATATGGGCTACAATCTGCACACAGAGCCAATTTCTTTGTTTCACGCACCTTTGAATTGGCCTCCAGGTAATTGTACAGCACGTTGACTGAGATAGTGAGGTCTCCAGTGTTAAAGGGGTAGGAGCGGTTCCAGCCCTGGGGCCCAAACTTGCGTCTTTCTGCCACCACGGCATGGAAATAACAGAGGGCAAACAGGATGCTTTTGAACTCGTTCTCCCGAGCACACATCTCCAAGGTGTCCTGAAATGGAAACAGAACAGCAGTGTTGTGCATTTCCACCATACCTTCCATCTCAGGGCTCTACCTGGGTTGCAAACTCTATTGAATACAGGGCATGGCGAATCCTCTCACCCAGTGGCCCTGCAACGTGGCACCCTCATCTACTCATTTCTGAAGCATCTAAGCAGTTTGGGGTTTTAAATGAAGGTTTTAGCCCATATAGTACTGAACAAACCTTCCAAATGTTCCCTGGTGCAGTGAGGAGTGCCCAAGTCTGCAGACAACAGAGCTAACTGTGGTGCAAAGCTTGGGCAGAATGCATGGCCTGGGTGGCTGGGCTGGGCCCTGGTGAATTCCACCAAGGCTGGGGGAAGAACCTCGCTTCACCACATACATACACTTCACAGCCCCGCTCCAGCCTCAGCCTCTCTGAGCTCTGATTAACTCATGAATCAGAGTAGGTCCCTGGTTTCTATGGGACTGGACATGCTATGGCAGCTTTCTATGTTACTGCAATATTAAATACCCCCTGAAGCACTGAG
>NW_020664543.1:24701892-24766584 GCF_002925995.2 Terrapene triunguis
GGGTTTGGCAAATGATTCTTTGGTCACAGAATCATGGGACATGCAGGGCTCCGCTTTGACTCCTCAAAACTGCTGTCTGTCGGGGACGTCTAGAATGCTTCAGCCTTCCCCTCCCACCCGTCCCAAACCATGCATGCATTCGCCCATTGGCAGTCAGCAGGCTGCAGACTGGCAGGATGAGTTGCCAAGGGCTCAATAAATGGATTAAAAGCAAAGAGATTTAGTATTGAGGGCTCCAAAGAGTAGAGAACAACCCAGAGCCTTTCACCCCTGCCTCAGCCCCTGGGTCTGAGACTCCTGGCTTGTGAACTGGCATTGCCCACCTGCCATAACTATGGGCCTCTGTAGCAGGTGTGCCTACAGTACTGTCTCTGCCTGCTCTGACTAACGTAATCTGCCACATAGACTGGCTGCCTCCAAGCCCCTTGTGTTTCGAGCTCTACGGGTGACTAGTGCCCGCACAGCTGATTAGGAACGAGGGTGCGACAGGCCAGAGCAGAAGTCTGAGTCGGGGACAGAGAACCAGCTGGGAGTCACGGTTGTAACAGAATCATTGTAGCACTGAGGCCTGAAAACTAACTCTTCGGTTCTCCAGGGTTTCATTAGCATTATTTACCCCGAGGGAGCTCAGGGCCAGAGGAAAGAGCAGTACATTTCCTGAGAGGGGCTTCGTTTCCATTGATGATACATTCTGAGAAAAACAAGCCTAACTGCCCTCTCTCTTCTAGCGTGTTCACCTGATAGATACGACCTTATTGTAGTGAGCACACACCCAACATGTGCCAGTAGGAACTGCCAAGCAGTGGGGAGAATAACAAAACTGGACCTCTGACCCTACACACTGACGGCGGCTCTGCTGCCCATCTTCCAGGCTGCGCTCTGGATAGTGAGTACGTAACGGGCAGCGTCGAGCCGCTGGCAGGCTTGGAGGTGGAGGGGCGGCGAGCCTGAGTCATTTAGTCAATGAAGAGGAACAAAGGAAGCCAGCTTTCAGGGCTGAGCTGGGAGCATGCAAGCGATGGCTCAGAGATAAGGCTTTGAGCGGGAGGCAAGCCGGCTGCGACCATCTCCAGTGGAGTGAGTCTCTCTCACAGCAAGGAGGGAATAAAACCAAAACACAGAGCCCTGCACTCCAGCAGCACCTAAACGTGAGGGAATTGGAGCCCTCCCAGCAGGGAATTGTGAGCCCAATCCTACTCGGGGTGGGAGGCCCCGTTAATTGAAAGTGGGAGCTGATTCCATCGTTCTCAGCTCGGCTGGGCACCTGTTCCGTTGTGACTGTCACCTTGTTTCCCCTTGTGACTGTCATTGCAGCTTTTGACTTAAAGCCAGAGGAGTTCAGGGGTTTCCGCTGTAGCTAAGATGCCATTCCCCCCACTATGGTTTCTGGCACACCAGCACCAGAGGTACGGCTCTACACTGCTTCTGAAAGCTGGTCTTTCTGTTGGTCTCCACTCCCTTCATGCACCCATGTCATGGTAATGGCAGCCACGGGAGCTCCCTTTTTGCATTGGAACTGTGCATTGGAATCCAAGCTGCTATTTAAAAATATTTCTATTTTTTGTGATTGGGGAGAAAACCTTACAATGCGACCCTGGTGTAAGCCGGTGCAGTGATGTCTGCCTGAGTTTGCAGTCAGCCTGAAACAATAGCTCAGGGAGGAGTGTATTACCCATTCACCTCATTGGGGCATTCATATGGAAAGCTAATAACTATTTTAGTGCCTGCCTTGTTAACTATTTCACTGCTGATTTTTTGGGCAGACACATCCAGCCCACGTTTTCATCCCACAATCCCAAATGGCCTTCCATATCTCCTCAGTGCCAAAACTTCCAGCTTTGCACTGACAGACTCTCTGATGCAGTTGTGTGTTGCTGATACATTGAGAACTGAAGATGGGGGGTGAGGTTAGCATAAAATAAACAAAATTTAATAGCAAAATACGTCAAACAAAGGGTCGCTGTACTGATTATATGATTCAACTTCACACCCATTCGTTAACAATTTCCATTTCTTAAGGTACCCAACTCTGCAGCAGATTCCCAGGCTGCTGCACTGCACCACTGCAGAATTCAGGGACCTTGCTAGAGAATGGAAGTCCCGCTTGCCATGCAATGTGCTGATCCTTGTTTAATGGGAATCAGGCTTGGGCATCATGAGCAATCACTGCCCTGTTGTCCCCTCAGTTAGGGAGCAGCTTCTAAACCCCCTCGGTTTTTAGGGCGCTGCTTTGCAGATATTACGAAAGAACAGGGTCAAAGCATCCTACTACGCTCAGAGCCCATTCTTTCCTCCAGCAACCTCCCAGTGACTTCAAGGGGCCTTTGTCTGAATGAAACCTGAGAAAGGATCTGGCTCATAGCCTCATTTGGCCTCTCTCTCTATTTAATCCCGACCTTTTCTTTAGCTACAAAACCAGAACAATATTCCCCGTGTACAATAATAAGCCACCTTTGTAGCTTTCAGCTGAGCTAAATTTGAACATCCATTCCGTACGCTGAGCAAGAACGGAACACAAAGCAGTGAAATGAGGTGTAAAGGTTCTCCTCCCACACATTGCAGGATTTTGTGATAAGAGGCATTTTATAATGCTCTAGCAATTTAGAAAATGTTAATTACTATCTGATTGAAATGAGCACAGGCAGGATGAAAACATTACTTTGGAGGAAGGTTCCCCCCTCCCCTGATCTGTGGGACTTTCTGTGCAATTCAAAATGATGAATGGCAGTGGATAAAAATGGAATAATCTTCACTGACTGTTCACATTAACCCCTGCCTGGAACCTCCCACCTGCACCTCCCTGGAGACTCCCTTCCTTACACTGCAGACGCCTTCAAAATCAGAGCATCTAACAGAGTACACATGACGCAGCACCTTTGCCTGACAGGACTGGCTCCCCTTGTGCCTCCTGGGCTGTAGGCTACACTGCAGTTGGCCCTGAACTACTACATGGGGGTGCACCCTGCAAAGCTTGATGCTTGTGCTCCTAGTGAGCAATGACTGGCCATGCCAACAGTAGCCTTAAAACCTTCTCTACTGGCCAGCAGCACCATGTGGGCACAGGGGGGCACCTTTTAAGGAGCATTCTACCTGCTGCTCTGACATGCATAGAAGCAGCTGACAAGGTCAGAATGCCTCTAGGGACTGCTCTGGGGCAGATGACCTCTATCCCCCTCACTTCCCACAACAGGGGCTCTAGCTGGGAGACCTCTGCATGGGTAAGCGTGACTTCACTGCCCAGCTGTGAGTGGAACAAGGCAGCTGCTCTGCACCAGCTGGTGATCCAGGGCTGTCTTAGGATAAGTGAAGAATAGCATGGGGATTTAGGGAGACAGAATACAGCTAGCCAGCTGGGATTTGGCTAAGCCTGGGGATAATGCCCCAGTCTCTAGGGAAAGATGCCATAGGATTTTTGATAAACATGAGTGGCCAGGGCCTTGGCTTTATCCCATCACAAGAGAGGACAGGCAATAGCACAGCAGTCCCTAGCACCAGAAATGGCATTGCCCCAGTGCTGACTCGAAGCTAAGACAGCTTTCGACTGAATCTCCATACCAGTGCCCAGGGTTTTCCTTGTAGGCTCCCGTCCAAACAGTGCCTAAGCAGAGCGTATGAGATTCAGGTAGTTTGATCACTCACAGCTATCAAGTTGTTCCCTCTTTATTTAAATATAGACCTGAAAAATTAATCTAATTCAGAGTCAGTCCCTATTCTCTGTAGAGTCAAGAAAGAAGGCTCCACTGGTTAAAAAAACAACCTGGCTTAGAGGGAAAGTGAAAGCAAGTGTAAAAAATAAAAATATATTGTAGTAAAGTGTTCATTAAGGGGTAATTAGGTTACTCAGAATTTTATGGGTTGGAGTCATACTCCACCTTCTCCCCTTACTTGATTTTTCAGTTTGTGTGTTTTTTCCTCCAGCTGGTTTGTACATATTAGCACTTAGCAGTCCCTTTACAAAAAAATGTGTATAACAAATGGAATAAAGTGGAATTTGATAGCAATGAATATAAATCAGAAGCTAGGAATTGTACAAAATTGAAAAGGGAAGCAAACGGATATGAGGAGACATCTATGGCCAGCAGAGAGAAGGAGTTTTTCAGGTATATTAGGAACAAAAATAATCCTAACAATGGTATTGATCTGTAACTAGATGGAAATGGTAGAATTGTCTATAATAATGCAGAAAAGGCAGAAGTGCTCAATAAATATTTCTGTTCCATATTTAGGAAAAAGCCAGATGATGTATTTGTATCATATGAAATACTTTGCATTCCAACAGTAACTAAGGCAGATGCTGGGTCTGATCTGAGCCCCAAAGACCTGGAAAAGAAGACCTGGTATATTTTGCCCCTCTATGTACCTGGAGTCAGATGCACACGTGCACTTGTGCCCTGGGGCAGGCCATACTCTTGTTTGTTATTCAAAGTATTGGGTTTTGTGCCTTGGCCCAAAAAGGCAGACAAACTCAGCTGCAGGCCTCACTGAGGTCAGACCCTCTGAGAGAAACCTTCAGATCTGTCTTCATGGCCCCATTATCAACCAAGGACAAAGTAGGCCATCTTCAACATCCCAGCCCCATAAGAACAGCAGCAGTTGTTGGTAGGCAGACCTTCATTTTATATCTGTATGTTACTACATGAGTATTATACACAGTCTATATCAATAGACACGCACACAGAGTGGTCGTTAAAAGTCAGCATGGACCCCCAGCATGGACCCCCACTTGTCTCTTATTCTAAGTACATGGAATACTGGTATCTCTGAGACCACAGTGTGGGAACTGTTCACAAATGTCCTTTTTCTTGGTAAGCACTTTTGGCTTTTTAGGCATCTAGTAAAATGTCCTTAAACAGTGTTCAATTATCATTGGGTTTGGTGATTTTTTGTTTGTTTGTTTTAATTCTCCCTCAACTGATCTGGCTCATAATTCTTTTTAGCTTTTTGAAATTGGCCCTTTTAAAGCACCAAGTATATATTACTGATCTGGATTTTATTCTGTTGGCACTTAATAAATGGGATCAAGTCATTATCACTTTTACCTAAGTTAGCAGAATTTTAGTTCTCTGATCAATTTCTCTTTAGCTATCAACATTAGGTCTATACATAATTCTCTCGAGTTTGATGCAACCCTTTTTGAGTTAGGAAATTATCATCTAAAATTTTTTGAAATCCCAAGGAGATTTTAGTACTGGCAGCGTGAGACCTCCAGCGTGTGTCACTCAGACTGAAGTCCCCATGATCACACAGCTTTTTCCCTACACATTTATACATAGTTCTGTAAGGAGGTGGTCACCTCTAGAAGATACCATCTAGTACCCCCACCTTGTGCTTTATCTGTTAAGACAGTGATCCATAAGCATTCTAGATAATAACATAAGAATCGCCATATTGGGTCAGACCAAAGGTCCATCTAGCCCAGTATCCTGTCTTCTGACAGTGGCCAATGCCAGGTGCCCCAGATCACTTGTTTCTGAACTGTCAGTGACTTGGAAACAGGTAATGCTACTTTGGACATAGAGTGCCACTCCCCCGCCCCTTTTGCCCACTCAATGCTGCCTAAATAGATTGTAAGCAAACATTCTACAAGGTTATGCAGTGGCCACCTAGGAGCAGAAGGTAGCAGATATGCCACATACATTGTGCTGTGCATCTGGATACACTAGTTCTTAACTAATCTGGTGTTTGGTTACTGTAGCTACCTCATGAAGGAAGCCAGTGATTCCTATGAAGTGTCACCATACCTGGTTGAAGTTATCCAGAGCCTTGTGCAGGTTGGCATGCATCCCAGTTGGAGGTTCGTTGGTGATTTTGATGGAGTTCTCCAGGATGCCCTGGGGGATGATGTGGCCATCAGGTGAAGGAGCAGGCTCTGCACTAATGAAGACGCGGAACTCCTCGTGGCTGCCTTCACTGTGCTGCTCAAGTTTTTTCTCCAGAGAACTCAGCCACTTGGCCACCAGATGGATGTTCTAGTATGGAGAAATGGGACAATACTTTGTCAACTGCTGGCATTTACATCTGGAGTGAGCATACATCAAATATAGCATCAAGATGAGGTCAAGGAGTCCCCTCACGCTCCAGAAGTCAGTACCTTTCCTAATAGAGAATGTAATTCATAACCGTGGAAATACAGTGGGCTTAAGGCCTGAGATTTTACACATTCTAAAATTAAAAATAATCAAGACAAAGAACTAGTGATTGGAGAAACAGCTCTCAGACTGTTTGTTTTCTTAGGCACGGTAGTCTTCTGTTTGTTACATTAATGTATGGCTGTCGAAGCCGCATTATTTCTCAGAAAAGGGAAAGTTTCCTTAGACAGCTGCAGTGAAACTGTTTGATAATTTTTAGTAAAATAATTCACGCTCAGTATCAATAGATGTCCGTTCCCAGGAAACCAAGTTTAACAGGCTGTTTTACAAAGGCCTTTTCAGCATCACAACCTCCAAAGCTTTGTTTATTCATACAACTGGGCTTCTAATGAGAATGGGCTTCTAGCGCCCATCAGTAAATTAACACACACACACACACACACTCGTTCAGGGTTACACAGAGGTGGGACTTTGGTGGAAACCCTCTAGTGTTTCCCCAGCCTAGTGTCCCACACAGCTGACCATTCTACTGATGTGACAGGAAATGGGCCTTTCTCCTGAGAGAATCAGGAGGAGGCAGGGCACAGACACCTGGGGATTGTGGGTAAAAATGATCTGGCAGCATGACTCGCCTTTCCCCAGTTATTTATTAGTTGAGGATGACAAATACTGGAATATGCCTGGATAAATTCTGGAGGCCTAGGACTGACCCAGACCCTTTAGTTGAGGGGCACATAAGGTGGATACAAACACAGGTGCCATAGAAACTGACAATCCATCAAGATGATCAACACCACCTAGAACACAGAAACCAAAAAGAGAGGAAATCTTACACAGAAGTTAATGGGGATAAGAAGTAAAGATGCTTTGGGAGGATGTGACCACTGCTGCTCCAGCCTCCATTTCTGGTCCCTCTTGTGAGACACTGATGGAGAGGTTGCGGCCAGGAGCAGAAGAGAAGATGAACAGCAGTGTTGGTTTGTTTGTTTGTTCCACAGGAAAGGAGGGAAGCCTGAGACAGTATGATAACAGCCGGGATCACAGTTAGTACTTTTGCCCAGGAATCTGGTTCAGGGATGACCTAGCACTGAGGGACAGAACCTGATATGAGGCAGGAAGGACTG
The DNA here is from genome assembly GCF_002925995.2 of Terrapene triunguis. Lineage (NCBI taxonomy): Eukaryota > Metazoa > Chordata > Testudines > Emydidae > Terrapene > Terrapene triunguis. The sequence goes on from NW_020664543.1 coordinate 24,709,106, forward strand.
GCTACATTATCCACAGGCTGCAGGTGGCACATTGAAGAGAAGGCAGAGTGTGCTAGGTTATATATGGAAACAGGGCTGTGCAGTGTGCTGAGCTGGGCCAGTGATTGTGCCCTTTCCAGCTTGCCATGTCATGACTTTGCATTTAGGGGCAAAGGTCCTGTGTGTAAGTACAGATTTCTCTCCTGATATTGTACAATAGTTGCCATTAAAAGTCAGCATTTACCCAGGGCATCTGAGATACTGCAGTTATTTCGCATTGATGTACAAGGTACCTATTGGCAAAGGTTGACCCCTAATGGAGACCACAGTCTATATACAGCTGATTCCAGAGAGTGAAAGGGGACACAGAAGCAAGGCTCCCTCCAACCTTGCTGATTAACTCAGTTAGAATACACATTTGCTATGCCCAGAAACCACGCCCTGAACCAGTTATCTTGCTAGTATCAGAAAATAGGAGCCATATTCTGTTCTGGTGGTACCTGGGATAGCTCCACAGACTTCAGAGTAGCTTTATGGATTTGCATCTTGCTGTGTGAGAACCAGATATTCAAAAGTATTTAGGCACCCAAAGATAGGCACCTGGTGGGACTGTCAGAAATGCCTATGGAGGTTGGGCATGTAACTCCACGGATTTCAATAGACATGTCCACCAGACATGTTTGAAAATCACACCAAGTTCCAATCTGCATTTGTAGGCACCTAAATACCTTTGAAAATCTGGCCCTGAGTGTCTAATTACTTCCCAAGTCTAGTGCTACCTGCAGCATGCTTTGCCTGCAGTTCAGCGTGGAATGTGCCACAGCAAAGCCACAGGGACTGTTTAAAATATCAGGAGGCGGGGGGGCAGGGGGAGGTGCAAAGAGGGAGGCAAAATGCAGAGAACACAGCAAAACCCATGGGGGCTGTGTTTAAATGGATAACAAGTCAATGGGTCTCTGTTTCTTTGACCCAGGCACCCTACTTTTCAAATGCAAAGATCACTATCCTTGCAGCGTGGGGCTCTTCGTAGAAGGCATTCATCCAGGAGCTGGGACTGAATTCTCTCTTGGCAGGCAGCTAGCGATGATGGTGCACTTCAGTCCAGTTTGCAAGGCAGCTAGTGTGCGTATTGTGTTTTTTATGTTAGGTAGATCTTTACTGAGGCCTGTTATCCTACATACAAGGCAGTGTTTGCTCAATACAAAATGACACACAAAAATCTACATTAAAATGTTATATTAAAGCTCCAAAGCCATGTACTCGGAAGCTAGGAAATGCCAGCATTTAGGCTGTCCATGGAACTTTAATTTGGCCCCCGTGTGCATATGCATCACAATGCAATCTATGATTATATGATCACATGATTTTTTTTCACAGGACCTCTGCTGGAGCCTAGTCTGGGCCAGAACTGAGATTTATGAATAAGTATGCAGCTTCCGCAGTGGTGGCACTTCAGGAATGCATGTAGTACTAAAGAGAAGAATAATTGTCCAAGGAATGAACAGACACTGGATGGAGAGGTTAGATACTTCTCTCCCACGGGAAGTGGCTTGCATGCCTCAGTTCCAATCAAATGGTACCCCAGAAGGAGAGGGTGCGGGTGTGGCTTTTGTTCATGTTGACAGGATGCAAGGTTTCTAGTTTAGAGCTTAAATAAATAAAATAATAAATAAATAAAATCACAGCTTTCCTTTCCTTTAATGATTTGGGAGCATGCTAGTATTAAGTGGAGCAGGAGGGAATCATGGATCCTGAGGGGTCCTTTCTGTTGTAAAATATAACAGTGAGAAAAACAGCAGACAAAATGCAATTATACCCTGAGTGTTAATGCAGCAATTCTTTCCCACTGCAGTCAGGGCTAGAAATGGCAAGGAAATCCCACAGAGTCCAGGCAATCAACCTGCTCTAATATCACTAGTCCAATAACAAAACAAGAATTGAGAGACATACACAACCAGCCATAAAGAGCTAACATTTTATGGATAAAGCTCAACACCAACAACAAAAATATTGTGCCTTAAGTATCAGAATATATGGAGAATACTTTATGAGGATTTTCATCTTTAAATGACAATTTTTTTTTCTACATCCTTTTTTTTTACGGAATCATGTGGTTGAAAAAAATCTTTTGATTCAACTTGTGTTGATGTGATGCTACTGAATAATACTTGCTGGTATTGCTAGCCTTCTGAAGATTGATGCAAAGAGCATTTCTGATCTGCTGGCTAATGGAGGGTCAGTGCTGGGGAAAACAACTCCAGACATTCTATTTATGCTTTATTCCTTTTTTATATATAACTATTACAATTTAAATAGAGTGAAGGGGGGAAAAGGAAAACAGATAGTATGCAATTTGTTGGCATTAAGGATTTATGGCCTTGGTCAGATGAACAGTCCCTCAAAGGAAAGAAGTAAATAAGAAAATGGGGCAAATTTTCATAGAAAAAAAGGACTGTAATATTGTGAAGATGATTTATAACTCCGAGGGGAACTCTGCAAATTGCTCCACTGCATGAGCCTTTCCCGCCAGCCAAACAACATTTTCCACCACACCTCTGAAAGCGTATGTTGCACCAGTTTTCTATCTTTTTCGCTTCCACAAATTAACTCTGGAGGCCCCACAGTAAATGGGGTTAAATAGTCATGTGATTGCTTTCCCACATATTTTTCTATGCCAGATTTTGAAGCCTGTGACAGAGCCCTTGTGTGAGTCAGGTCTGGATAAGTGCACATCAGTAGGCATTGGAAAGCACCTCTGAATCCCCCATATATTTACAGCTAACACTTGTGCTAGGCTGCGTGCAGAGGGATGCAAATCTCGCAGGCTGTGTGTGCGGATTTGTCTCAAGTGGAAGTGAAATTGAAGTTTCAAGTGAATTTTTCCTTATTGTTTGTTTAGCTAGCCAGATCTTGCAGCTGGATCCATGCAGAAAGGCCAGCACCTGCTCCAAGCCCTGGTGAAGTCAAACTACTGGAAAGGCAGAAAAAAAGGAAGCTAAAGAGAGAATTGACACAAATTTACCCCTGCAGTAACGTCACTACTTTTGCAATTAAATGACCATTTGTTCTACAGAGTGTGTGTGAACCAGAGCGAGTGTGCCTGTGTGAATGAGTAAACCTGAGTGTGCATGTGCAACATTGGAGTGCTTCTTCAGCCATATACTTGAAAGCAGGTTTACTCTGACAGAGGATGTATATCACACGATGCTGGGGTTGCCATAGTAATGATCAGAAATAGTAACACATACAAACCAGCATTTACTTCAGAATTATGGAGATATACCTATCTCATAGAACTGGAAGGGACCCTGAAAGGTCATCGAGTCCAGCCCCCTGCCTTCACTAGCAGGACCAAGTACTCATTTTGCCCCAGATTCCTAAGTGGCCCCCTCAGGGATTGAACTCACAACCCTGGGTTTAGCAGGCCAATGCTCAAACCACTGAGAATTCATTCCCTTCATATACAGTGTGAGAGTGTGTGGAGCCCCTTCACATTTTGGAGAGTGCTGGGAATTTCTGCTTCATGCCTTATCCCAAATTGCCTTCCAAAGTAATGACAATTAGCCATTTTTACAAGGTCTGATCGTCTCAAGAAACACATGGTGAAAACCATCACTCAGTGTACAGTAAATCTGAGAACTAGGCTAGACAATGAGAACCCCTAGCATACAGTCCAGGGAAGGCTCCCTTCATCAGTTAAAGATGGTTACCTACCTGTACTGTAACTGTTGTTCTTCAAGGTGTGGATGCAGACATGTATTCCACTCAGGTGTGTGTGTGCTCAGCACACCAAAGCCAGAGAACTGCTTAGCAGTACCTGTAGGGGCAGTGCTCAGGTCCTCTGGCCCCGTAGCCCCTCCCGGGGCTATTTAAGGGCACTGTTGCCCCAATCCGCCTCAGTTCCTTTGCACCAAATTTCAATGGGGCTCAGAGCCTAAAGAATGATTGCAGAACTGCCTCCCCAAAATTTGCATCTGATCTAGATGTAGTCATAATAGCATACTTGGCAAAAGTACATATTGAAGACAAAGTAGCAGCTGTGACCGTCTGTATCCCCATGTGTACCCTTTTTACAAACCTACAATGGATTTTGTACAAAGTACGTCTTGTGAGGTATCATTTGAAAACTCATAATTTACTGATCATTATTGTCCTGGTAAAATATGTGTGGCAACATTGTATGTAAAGTTATAAGAGTCTACTCTATAACCACTATTGAGACATGCTTAAAGTTTAGAAAAACAGGCACAAACCAATTCCTCAAAGACAAAAGGTAAACTGACACCTCAGCCAGGTATCAACAAAATCAAATGGACTATCACCTGGTTAAGGGGCCATTCCTTGGCAGAAAAAGGGTGTGAGCGAGAATTTTACATCTTGGCAAAGAAACAGCTGGAGGTTCCTGTCCCACAGACTTTCTGTTCCCTGAACACCATCTGGTGATGATTCTCAAAGAGGAGGAAACAATATAAAAATGGAGAACAGAGGCCCCAAATGATCTCTCCCTTCATCTATACTCATGGCAACGACATCACTTGAAGGACAAAGGAAGCATCATTAGACTGGGGAGGGAGCCTGTTTGAAAGGAGGTCAGCCAGTAAGACTCTACAGCATGTGGTGAGAGAGATGCTTTGCTGTGAATTCATTCAGCTTGTTAAGTTAGGTATTAGATGCATTTTACCTTTTATTTACTTGTAACCAATTATGACTTTTATGCCTCATTACTTGTAATCACTTAAAATCTTTCTTTCTGTAGTTAATAAACTTGTTTTATTGTTTTATCTAAACCAGTGTGCTTGGACTGAAGTGTTTGGGAAACTCCACTTGAGATAACAAAGTTTCTGCATATAATTTTCTAATAATTAAATGACAGATTTTATATGAGCTTGTATTGTCCAGGTAGGTGCTGGGCAGTACAAGACACACAATGCTGGGGGAAGCCTGGGACTGGTAGTTTGTTGGTGTTGCCCTGCAGTGTAATTCTTGGGTGGCTGGCTATAGCTGGGAGTGATTCACATGCTGGAGGCTGTGTTTGAGCAGATCAGGAGTGGTGGCTCTCACAGCACAGCAGTGTAAAACACTGCAGAGTTGAGGGGACACAGTTGTTCAACAGACTAGATTGAACCCTTGAGAATGTCACACCTGCTAATGTCCAATATCGAAACATCACTGAGAAATGAGATCGACGTCGCTTGGGCCCTCATAACCTCTCTGGAAGCACAGTTCAAGCTATCCCTTACGTCAGTGAAAAGCAGGATGTTATCCACCTGGAAAACATTTGCATGGAGACTGCTTGACCCTTCATCCCATCCTCAAAGAAAATAAAAAGTCAAGGCAATGAAAAAAGCTGCAATTCTGTCATGGAGGTCGTGGAAGTCATGGATTCCGTGGCTTTCTGTGACCTCTGTGACTTTTGCAACTGCAGCTGACCCCAGGGCTTCCTGAGCAGCTGGCCCCGGGGAGCACCCAAGGAGCGGTCCTGAGTGCTGCAGGGTCAGCTGCACCAGCCACTGATGGAGCAGCCCCAGGGACAGCCACACTAGCCACTGCTTGGGTGGCCCTGCGGCCAGTCGCATTGGCCACTGCTGGCGCAGACTCTGAGGCCAGCCGCACCTGCTGCTGCTGGACCAGCCCTGGGCAGCTGGCCCTGGGGCCGCCCGATCAGCGGACGGTGCCACTGTTCCTGGGGGCCGCCAGAGCAGCAGGGGTCCCAGGGGCCGCTCCGGAGGCCTTCAGAGCAGCAGTCCCTGGGGCCTCGGAGTAGCGGGTGGCTGGGGGCAATCAGCCTCCATTGCCAGTGCAGGGACTAGCTGTCAGCCCCCTAGGGTCCCTCAGAGCAGCGGTGTCCTGGGGCCCTCCAGAGCAGCAGCGCGCCAGGACCCCAGGAACTGCTAAGTATTAGTCAGGGGTATTTATATAATAAAAGTCATAGACAGGTCATGGGCCATGAATTTTTGTTTATTGCCTGTTACTGGTCCATGACTTTTACTAAAAATACCTTTGACTAAATCTTATCCTTAGCGATGAATGAAATGGCTTAACTGTTTCCAAATACAATGCCAAGCAATGTCTGACATCCAAGAATGAAGATGCTGTAGGTTTGTATTTGAATAACGATTTGGAAAAAATACAGGTGAGTGTATTGTCTGGTTAATATCAAATTGTGACATCATTTTAGACAAAGGGCTGAGGCCTCAAGGACACCTTGTTTCTGAGTGTAGGGAGGGTCTGCCATTAAGGACTGCAGGTCACTGGCTCTCCTTGTGGAAGTTATGGCCACAAGAAACGCTATCTTTTGGATGAAATCCTCTTTTTTCTGAGCGAGGCTGCTACTACAGCCATGCATTTGGTCACATAGAGCTGAGGACAGGCCAAAGGGGAGCACAGTGTACTGACGGTGTTGACCTGCCACAACAAATCTCAGAAACCACTTGTGGCTTGGGAAAATTGCCACATGGAAGTAAGTGTCCTGAACATCCAGGGCAGCAAGCTAGTCATTGTGATTCAATGTGCGAAGAACAGCAGCAATGGTGACTAGGTGGAATTTCACGTATGTGATGTACTTGTTGGGATTGGGGAGATTGAGGCTAGGTCTCGTTCCTCCCGTGGACTTGGGGACCAAGAGGAGAAGGAGGAGAATCCCTTTCCCTCCTGCTGCAGGGGGACCGCCTCTCTAGCTCCTGAAGAATGCAGAAACGGAACCTGAGGAAGGAGCAGTGGCTCATGAGAGAGGCGCCTGAAGAGAGAAGGAGTGGGAAGGGGGAATCCAGAGAAATTGGATTTCAGAACCCAATATCGCAGTGCTTATGATCCATTTGTCCATGGTTACTCTGTGCCAAACACTATAAAAGTGAGACAGGCTGTCTCCGACTTGAAGAGATGGAGATTGAGAGATCACAGCTGAAATGATGTCCTGGATGTGCAATTCAAAATGGCTGCTTGCTTGACATTGGAGGAGGGCGGGCTGGCTGGTTAAAATTGGATCCAGAAGACCTCCTCCTCTGTGACCCATGACCTGTTCTGGAGAAGTCTTGCTGTCTACCAGTAAAGGATGACTGCTAGAAAACCCACTGTGAGCAATACTGCTGTTGTTGCTGAAAACCCCCATAATGACTTCTCTTTGGGGCTGGGGTATAAAACCCCAACAAACATACCGTAGCACAGCTGTCCTTAAAAGTATGTCAAGTCTTGTCAGTTTTCTCAGAAAACATAAAACAACCATCAAAAGGCAAGTCTTCTATGCTCTGCTGAACCTCAGGAGCAATGCCAGAATTCTGTAACCATGAGGCCCTTCTCTTAGTCACAACTGACACCATAACTCTTGGGGAAGCATCTGACACATCCAGTGCTGACTGTAATAATGTTTTGGCCACCAGATGGCCCTTCACAATGAACAACAAATTCTTACCTGGATTATTCTGGCCGTTTATCAGTAAATTTTGACACAGCGTCCCAACTGAGGAAGTCATATTTAGCTAGCAACGCTTGTTGGTTTGCAATGTGCATCTGTAACAATGGGGCTGAATAAATTTTCCTCTCCGCCAATCCACTTTCTTAGATTCTCTGTCCTTAACGTGGACTTGTATCTCCCCTGCAATGATCTATCATTTACTGTCACTACAACGAGAGAGTTTAGGGGCTGAATGGGAATAGAAACACTCAAAACCCTGCACAAGGACATAATATTGTCAGAATGCCTCGCTGTAGGGGGCAATGAAGCCGGGGTATTGCAGGCTCCAAAAGAGCCTCATTTATGGGAAAAGCTACCCTACCTCAGGTTGAGGACTGGAGAATATGCAACAACTTATCGGTATTCTCCTGCAGGAACTTGGCCTGCATGCCCAGGTGGAAGCCTAACACCTCAGGAGGTCCTGGTATGACTTGAAATCCTCGAGCACAGGGAAGGAGAGCCCAGTACTGTGAATCACCTAGTGAGGAGAAGGAAGGAGGAAGCAGGGTCAATGGAGGCTCCCTGTGGCAGCACTTGTTCCTGTAAGAGGGGTTAAGACTGAAATGGCCCAGGAGGAATGACCTCCGACTGAATCTGCAACACAGGTGGCTCAGGAGGACAGGGTGCAGATTCGGTCGGCAACCTTATCCTGGACTGGGTCGAAGAACAGGATCTTGTAGATCAAGGAAGGTCCCAAATATTCCAAGGAGGCCACTGAGGAGAAGGATATGGCATTTGTGGCCAGGAGGTATGGGGCCAGGAGTCCCTGTCCCTACTGCAGGAAAGATGCCTATCTTAATACTGATGGTGATCCAAGGATGGCCTCAAGGACTTCTGAGAGTGTTGCCTTCAAGGAAAGGGAGAGGAGAAAGATGTCCCCAAACATGGACCAAGCAAACGACCAGTCTCATCCAAATGCCAATATGGAAGTGGCATCGGTACCAAGGATGGAAGAGCAGTCAACAAGTTAAGGACTGTACCAAAATAAGCATTGTACTTCCACTTGACACAGGAGCAGACAACAATTCTGAAGCCGGGACTGGTACCAATCCCCAAAATGAGTTCTGCAGTGAAGGTATTGGCGGTACTGAGGAGAGTGTCTGTGCTGATGGACCCCTTGGTACCAAAAAGGGGACTGACCTCAACTCCGCACTCTGCATCTTAGGTGGTGAAGAATATGGTGCTGCCAACTGAGACAATTCTGCAAACAGACCAGGCGGCACAGAGTACACAGCCAAAGCAGAAGAAGCCACAGCAGCTGAGTGCTTCTGAATTATTGATGAATCAGGAACAGAGAGGCAGAGCAGGTCTGATGTAACCTGGTATGCCAACAGTGTAGAGACAGTCGGTGCTGATGCCGACATTGTCAGTGCCAGACTCAACATATGCCCCATGCCCAGTACTGAGGTCGATGGTACAGTGTCCAACAGCTCTCAGTGTGGTACCAGGAAGTGGTTAGATGGACCAACTCCATCCCATGAACCTGAAGAATCATGGTGCAAGTGAGCATGCCTGTTAAAAGATGAAGAGGAATCTCTCGAGTCCTGGAATGGCCTCGTCTGTCTTGCGAGACCTCTTCTTTGGAGGACCAGAGGAAGGAGAATAATCCCCCTTCCTCTTAGGGGAAATATCAGACCTTGAGCCTGGATCAACAACTTGAGTTGGGACTGGACGATCTGTGGAAGTCCACAGTGCCAAAGTGGATCTCATGGCCTGTTTCAGAAGGCATTGCTTGAGGTACAAATCTCTTGCCACCTGTGTTTTCTTGAACCATTTACAGATGGAGTACCTTTCCATAATGTGCCCTTCTCCAAAGCACAATAAACACTGAGTGTAGGGATCACTACTGGGGATAGCCACCCCATATGACAGATAGTGTTTAAAACTTGGTGAAGGCATCTCAGCAGGCTAAACCCTACTTAACTAACAAAAACGTAAGGGTATCACTATAATTAACTATCTACACCAATATCGCGGAAACTCTGTGACAGAAAAAAGTGAGGTAAAATACCACACAGAATGTTTCAACTCAAGCAGCGGATGGTGAGAAGGAACTGAGTAGGGTTGGGGTGGTGCGGCCCTTACATAGCTAGAGGAGGGGCTACAGGACAGAGATACTGTGGGCACTGCTAAGAAAAGATTTCCAGCTTGGTTGCACTGGGTGCATGCGCACCTGAGTGGAACACGTGTCTGCAACCACTTGAAGAAAAATGAGAGCTGACCACAGATGGACAATGGAATCACTGGAATCCTATTCCCTCATTCATATTTACTCTATAAGGCTGTGTAGCATGTTGTCCCATGAGAAAAAGATACAATTAGTCCAGAATGCCTCCATTTATCCTCACCTAGGATCTTGGCCATGTTAGCATGGTCAGAGACAGCTCACAGGTCTACAATGATCAGCACAAACATTTGGTTCTCAGCCTGCAGCAGATCAACCACTGGGACCAGGACTGTCTCTGTGCAATATGCAGGCCTAGAACCAGACTGGAGGCCATCTGAGGGCTCCAGGAATTGTCAGATTACCACAACTGTGTCATAAACATCTCCCTAAAATGTGAGATTAGAGACTGGGTGATAATTAGATAGATTAACTATGCCCAAAACCTCAAGGTCAATTCCTTAAGTAAACAAGCCATGCTATGGGCGGCCATTCACAATCTCCTCCAATAATGCACACAATGTCTCCACTACTTGTCAGTAGCCTAGAGGGGCCCAGATCCAATTTACCATTGGTGTCCTAAGGCTCCTCCAGAACCCGTCAGTAATACTGGCCCAAAGTCAGGCAGAGAAGAACCTGTGTTTGACCCCTGTGCTACCAGCTTTATCTATCTAGGTACATAGATGGTCCCCAAAACCATAGTATCTGAGCTCCTTCCAAACATGTATGGCTTTATCTTCACAACCTCCTCTCAAATATGGAAGCATTATGGGGCGTATGTATAGTTCAAATATTCCTTTCCAATGTCTATTACTTTGTATTTATCAACATTGAATTTCATGTGCCATCATGTTGTCCAGTCCCCTGATTGGCTGGGTGCTTTTGAAGTTCCTCACCATCCTACCTAGTCTCATGGTAGGGACCTTGTCAAAGGACTTTTGAAAACCTACATGAAGGAATTCTCCTTACTTTCTACCGGACTGATATGCTCAAAAAATTGAGAAAACAAGACTGATATTTGAAGAAGCAGTGAAATACAACGGTTTTGGAGGCACCTACCACACTTCAGCATTGTTGTGCTCTTAGAAAGAGTCAATTCCATGTGCACATTTTTCAGGGATTTCTAGGAGCAGGGAACTGGGGATGGCAAGTACAGGATGCACGGCGTACTGGAGAGTCAACTGTTTTAAAACCAGAAAGGACCCCTGTGATCAGCTTCTCTAGCCTGCACAACACAGGCCAGAGGATTTCACCCAGTGATTCTTGCAGCAGAGGCAATGTTAATGGCTCTTTCCTAGTGATGAGATGGTGACACATTAGTTATTATTATTAATTATTCCATGTATTATGGTAGTGCCTAGAGACCTCAACTGAGACCGAGGCTTCATTGTGCTAAGTGCTGTACAAATATATGCTGAGAGATGGTCCCTGTCCGGAAGAGCTTATAGTCTTAGTAGACAAGAGAGATACGACGTGGGGGAAAGAGAGACAACAGAGCGATAGTCTGAAAGTGCTGTTCCATGATCTCTGTTGTCAGTTTTGGGGGTGGGGCATTGTTTATTTACATTGTATTTTATTGTAGATGTTCAATGTGTTCTAGGGCAAGAGTGGGAGAGAAAGGAAGACAGGAAAAGATTGGCTAAAGGAAGAAAAGGAAGAGTGGTAAGGGGATTGGGGATGAATGAAAGGGAAGAGGATGATAGGCATGAGAGTAGCCAGAGAGATACTGAAGTGAACTGAAAGGCAGGGGTTAGAGTTGGGTTTGAAATCAGCAGGGACTCAACAGAGGGGGAACAATATTCAGAGTATAAGCTAGCGAGCTGTCTGATGAGTCTGAAGGTCCCTGATGAAACTGCTCTGCAACTAAGTGGCAGCTTGAGTCTCTGGCTCTCTCCATCCTCAAGGATTTTTTTTTCTTTCCTTGATCCCACATGTCTTGAGTGGGGAGATGGTCCTGCCTTGCAGAGTTCTGGGCCTCAGGGGTGTTAGAGGTAGTCCCACAGGGCCTCATCTTTCCTGTTTCCCCCACCCGAGTGCTGCAGCACCTACCACAGCCCAGAGTTCAGATCTGGAACTGAATCCAAATCCAAACCTCCAAGGAGTTTGAGGCTGCTGGGGTTCGGGGTTCCAGTTTGGTTCTTAATGCAAATAGGGTTGAATGGCAAAGTCCCTATCTCGATCTGACCTTCCCCAGAATTCGGGGCTGAGTGCTCTGGTTTGACCCAGTTGTGACAGTGCTATGGGGCACAGCTTACACTGCAGGCCAGTGCTGACAATCTGACCAGTAACTAAGTCTCTCTGAGTACTGCTAAGCAGTCAGATGAGGAGAGGCAGGGAAGGCAAACAGGCATCTAGAGTCTCTCTCCCTCCTCCCCTCCCCCACAGCCTTGGTCCAAAGGCATAACTAAAGGGGTCCTCTCCCAGTTTGGAGCACTGGAGAAGCTGAAGGGGCAAGCCGGAGACACGGATTGGATGTGGTGGGGGTGACACCACCTCTACTCTTTTCAGCTTCACCCAGTGACGAGAAGGTGCTGGGGACATGAGCTGATCAGCGCTGCCATTGCTTTGCTGGGGCTCTCCTGAAAGAGAACGATCTCTTCTTTATTGATGGAGAGGTATGCCGGACATTATTGGTCAATACATGTGCGCCCTCAGGGGAGTGTATCCCACAGTCCTGCTACACTCTGCTGCAATGTAAACACCACGTGCTGAGAGAGGCCCCAATCAGTATCTGGGGTAGAAGCATACGGCATACACCATGCGTGGTTTACACTGCTTGTGGAACGCACACTGAAAAGGGCCCAGAGTGTGTAACATGTAATAAGAAGTGCTCTGCAACCTTTCAATTTGCATACAGCTTTGGTCTAGGAACTCATTGTTATTTAATTTAATACATGACCCTATCTCAGTGAAGCAACAGTGTATGAAAATGGAAAGACACTCAAGAATTAAATTAACTTGATCACAAAGTGAGGGAAATGGCATTTTGGCTAATGGATGGGGACTGTGGTTAAATTGGGAATCACTAGCATTTGAACTCTTCCTGGCATCAAATTGTCAGGATCTGCTAATGGCAGATGCTAATGCAGGGAGTTTATTTCTCTGGGATGAGGCTGGTGAACATCGTTTGCTGATTGTGATGGCTACTTTCCTAGCCTGAGTTTCCGAAGTAGGAGCAGTGAGTTTAACCCAAAGATCCAATGTGGCCCACAGCTTCGTAAAATTCAGCTCCTGGATGCTCCTGTCCTGCAATGGGAGGCTCTCTGCTCCCGGACAGTCTTCTTGTGCAGGGAAGACCCTCGGGAGGCCAAGATAGCCACCTGAATAGCTGCTTTGCACTAGGGGGAATTGAAAAAAGCTGCTTTAAAGAAGCTGAAGGTGTGGCTCCTCTTTGCATCAGAGGCTGGGTTTGTCTGGAGACAGATCCACAATGGAAGTTTGTATAGAGGGAGCCCCTTGCCCCAGAGGGACTGTGTTAGTGAGGGGCTAAAGACAGTGCTGTGCATATGCCACTGTGCTGCAGAATGGATCCAGACCGAGTCAGCTTTGGAAAAGGCAAGTGGGAAGAAAGGGGTGAGCTGGAGAGACAGGCTGCCCAAAGCAATGCTCTTGATGTATATATTTTACCTCAACATGGTCTAGTGTTTCTAATTGCTCTCTCTCGAGTCCATAATTATTACTATTCTTCTGTGGTAGCGCCCACTATGTAACAGATGCTTCCCAGACAGAGGTCAGGATAGGGGGAATCACAACAGGCAAATCAGATAGAATTTAGACAGGAATCCATTTTGTAATAAGAACCCCGCAGGCCTTGCATGCAGAGCCTGCAGTGTGGCAATAGGACTGTTCTCTCTCACCCTTTTCTCCCCATTGCCCAGGGCAATGTGACAGACAGTTAGTCATCTAGGGAAGGCCTTCAGGAGTACAGCCATTGACAGATACTGGGACAACTTCCTTTCAAGGCCAGCCAAGGAAAACAGCTGGAGGTAGAAGGGCCTGTTGGATCACCCAGTCTATTTCCCAGGGGCCAGCACAGGACTACTACCTACTCTAGGGTTACCGCCGGTCCACTCTCAAATGATGGATTGACCACTAGGTCTAGATCCATTTAAAAATTAAATGTCACCTCTTCACACGTGCGCAGAGAAATGGAGATGAGGGAGAATGCTGGAAAGATGCTCTCAGTGTGACTTCGGTGATAGATTATGTGGACTCCTCTGTGTGTATAACTCAAATGGACCAGAGCCATCCATTTCCCCTATTTCTGTGCCCTAGCGTGCTGATTTGGGGGCACTGCTTGTACAACCTAGGAGTTCTGGTTGATATTATGAAGTTATTCTGAAGTTGTTATCATGAAATTGCTGCATCACGGAAAGCATTATGTATGCAACACTGTGGACAGGACCTGCAGCAGGTACACACCTGATTGAGGACAATGAGGAGTGCTTAGCTTTAATGTCTGTGCTTTGACCACACAATTATTATGCTAACGATAACTGCACACTAAGAGCAATCAGTTTTACCCTACCTCTCAAAGAGGAGCAGTGGAAAACACCGAACAAAGAAAGTCAGGCGCTGGTAGGGGATATAGAAATACATAAGGCCACACAGAAGAGCTTGGGGTGTGACACAGAATGTCTGGACAGGAGTAAGGAAGAGCATGGACCAAGGTCAGAGCGGACAAGCTGAGGGGAGAAAACTCCATGTTTCAGCATACATGTTTCAGCTCTGCAGCCAAAGGACCTGGATGACCCCAAAGGATCCTGACCCCAGTCCAAACAATGCTCTGGCATGATGGGGAAACTGAGGCAGAGAAATGTATGTAGGGTATACTATTTTGTCTGATCTGTATTCTTATTGTGATTTATCTGTTAAGCGAAAGAGCGAATAAGGTGTTAGACTCTGTGCAAATTCATCTGTGTGTTATCTGCTTCACAACTGCCATCTCATCCTCTGAGATGGTTAAACTGTAACCCAGAAGGCTCTCACCTTTGGTGGCATTCTGGAAGAGGGTGTCCTTAAGGCTACTGGGGTGTCTTGAGAGTCAGCACTGGTCCTGGGGGGCTCAAGCAAGTGGGCTGAGGAGTCCATTGCCATGAAGGGGTAGCAGACTGTAAGTCACTGCCCAGGAAATGGGCTGGAAAGGCCTAGGGAGGAAACATTGCTGCAGCCTGCTGAGAACCAAGGGAGCTTAAAACACGCAGGGACACAGCAGCTGAGTCCCCTCACAGCAGTCTAAAAGGTTAATGCAGTCCTAGGATGCATTGGACAAGGTATTTCCAGCAGAGACAGGGAAGTGTTAGTACCATCACACAAGGTACAGTACTGATGAGACCTTATCTGGAATACTGAGTGCAGTGCTGGTCTCCCATGTTTAAGAAAGATGAATTCAAACTGGAACAGGTGCAGATAAGGGCTACTAGGATGATCCAAGGAGAAGACTGACAGAGCTTGGCTTGTTTAGCCTAACCAAAAGAAGGCTGAGGGGAGATATGACTGTTCTCTGTAAAAACATCAGAGAGAGAAATACCAGGGAGGGAGAGGAGTTATTTAAGTTAAGTGCCAATATGGACACAAGAACAAATGGCTGTAAACTGGCCATCAACAAGTTTAGGCTTCAAATTAGATGTGGGTTTCTAACCATCAGAGGAGTGAAGTTCTAGAGCAGCCTTCCAAGGGCAGTAGTGGGGGCAAAAAAACTAACTGGCTTCAAGACTGAGCTTGGTAAGTTTATGGAGGGGATGGTATGATGGGACTGTCTATGATGGCATGTAGCCGATTTGCGACTGCTAGCAGCAAATATGCCCCAACAGCTTTTGATTGGACACTAGATGGGGAGGTCTCTGAGTTACTACCGCGAATTCTTTCTCACGTGTCTGCCTGGTGAGTCTTGCCCACACGCTGTGGGTCTAACTGATCGCCATTTTTGGGGTCAGGAAGGAATTTTCTCCTCAGTCAGATTGGCAGAAACCCTGGGGGATTTTTGCCTTCCTCTGCAGTGTGGGGCCCAGGTCACTTGCAGGTTTAAACTGGTGTAAATAGTGTATTCTCTGTAACTTGAAGTCTTTACATCATGATTTGAGGACTTCAGTAACTGAGGCAGAGGTTTGGGGTCTATTACACGAGTGGGAGGGTGAGGTTCTGTGGCCTGAAGTGTGCAGGAGGTCAGTCTAGATGATCATGCTGGTCCCTTCCGGCACTAGAGTCTCTGAGTCTAGTGAGTGGCCAACGGGGGCAATTCAGCTGCAACCTGTGATGCCTCGTGATGATTAATTTTGTATTTTCTCTGTCAGGGCTGCACTGAGAATCCAGCCCTGGACAGACTCCTGGGAGGGAGACAGGTACACACCCTGCATAGGCACAGCTGAGATGTGGGACAGGCACAGAGCTTGCATAGGCACAGCTGAGATGTGGGACAGGCACAGATCCTGCAAAGACACAGCTGAGATGGGAGAGGTAGGGAGTTCATCTGCATGAGTCTCCCTTCCTCCGGGCAGCTGCAGCAGCCCCTGCTGCAGGGTTTGCCTGCCGGCAGGAGGCTGGGATGACTTGGCTTCATTGTTGCACACTGTGAAATCCATGTTTTCTCACATCAGATGTTCACAGTGTTGTGGCCACTGGGTCCTTAGCACCCATTTTAGGGAGCTCCATGACCAAGGACAAGCTATACAAATGCTCAGTCCAGCTGAAAGCCCACCCCATCTCACCCTGTCTGGCCAGGCCTGTTTGGAGTGAGAGCCTGACCCCCATCATTAGTGTGCCTCTGCCATTAGTCTGGGGGGAACGTGCTGCCTTCCCTGAATACTGATTAGTTCTGAGTCCTATAAAGCAGCCAGTGTTCATCTCCCCCAGCTCTGAGAAACGTAGCCTGCGTACATAAACAAATGGGAGGTGCGTATTACTTGCTGTCCAAGCTCATTATTTTCTTACAAGATGTCAGGAGCCCCCACTGAAAAGGGCTGAATGGCCGATGAAAATGATTTCTACATAGATCTACAGTGAAGCTTGAGAACAGGATGTGCAGTTTGACTTTAATCAGGGCAGGAGGCACAGGTGACGCGTGGGAATTCTGAAAAAGAAAATTGTCTCATTAAGGGCCGCTACAGATCTTCACAAAACAGGAAATGACAGAACTTGCTTTTCCCCCTGTGCACAGGACTCCAGAGAATATTTTAAATTCCTGTTTGCTTCTTTCAGGTTCCTGGGCATCTGTAGAGACACATCAGAGGTGGGGAGGAATCTAGTATTCATATTTGTGTTTATTTAAAGCTATCGGGGTGGGGGGAGGGGGCTGGGTTGTCACGGAGAGACAAAGCAGACAGGTTGTATACTCAAAAGAAATGCAATAATAGCAGCTTCACACCCTTCTCCTATCTCAGCTTGTTAATAATTTCTCAGAGAAGGAAAGAATGTTAAAATGAGAAGTCTGATTGCAAGATCTAGCTATGGAACAATCCTGAGCAAAGCATTCACTGCTGCCTGCCGGCAGAACCGCCGGGGCCACAAATGGAAATCAGTAACTCATATATAGCTAAGTTAGAGCAGATTGGGACATCTGTGTCAGAAAATGCTGATTCATCAAACCTGAAACTACTTGGGTGAAGGGCCAGTCTGATGAATTTCTTGTTTTAATATTTTTTGAAAATGACATTTTGAAATGGTCAAATGTTGCATTTCCACATTTTTAAATGAAAAACTCTGTTTTTCCCTCTATTGTC
Organism: Terrapene triunguis; assembly: GCF_002925995.2. Taxonomy (NCBI): domain Eukaryota; kingdom Metazoa; phylum Chordata; order Testudines; family Emydidae; genus Terrapene; species Terrapene triunguis. The sequence goes on from NW_020664543.1 coordinate 24,726,417, forward strand.
TCCATGGCATCCCATGTCACCACAGTCAGACTAGGCCCATACACAACCAATCCAGCCAACCCACAGCCAGCTGAGACAGAAGGGTGCACTTAGAATGGGTGGTGGCTGCTGTATCTCACACACTGCTAGATGATAACTGGAAGTAAACAGGAAGCTTTTTAACGGTACAAGTTAGGAGGCTTAATCCCACCAGAAACTGGTGGGTATGTGCACAACTGGACCAGGATGTAGGTAGACAGGCCTAGTGGTCAGAGCAGGCATAGAGTCTAGTGGGTGGAGCAGGCATCGAGCTTAGGGAATGAAGCTGAAGATCAGCACGAAAGTCACCTGCCAGTTACCAGAGCCAGGGGTCAAGCCAGAGTCACAACCAAGAATCGCAGCTGAGGGTCAGAGCCTGGGTCAGGTACCAAATGCCAGAGCCAAAGTTCAAGCAAGAGTCAGGGTCAGAAGTTGGAGGCTGGAGTCAGAGCTGAGGATCAGCTGGTCACTGAGGATTGGAGGTGAGGCATAATGGTAGGAGGAGAGGCAAGATTCAAGCACAGCAAGGAGCAAGGTGGGAACAGGAGCGAAGGCAGGCATGAGGCAGGAATCAGGAACAGGGCTGGGTGCAGGAGGCAGGCATAAGCAGGGTCCAATGCAGCCACAACAGGAAATCACCTTGTTACTTGGACAAACTTTCTGTTCCTTCTTCTGGCTTAAATAGCATGGTTGGACCAATCGGTGAAGCCGGGCGATCCTCCAATCAGAGCTCCCATGGGTGGCACTTTGGCTGGGGCTACAGTCCTAGTAGCTTCTCAGCCCACTGCATTTAAGTAGCCATTGGATGGAGGCCAGGATGTGGCAGCTATCTAGGGGCTCACAGGCCAGGGCTCAAGACCTGGGACATCACAGTACGTACTTGGCATGGTTAAGCCATGCCTCTGCTGCTGCCGCCATCTGCGCACAGAGCAGATAAAGCATGGGCAGATGCAGCACAAACTTCCCGCAAAGGAATCCCCACAGATGTGCCTCTGGCCTGGAGAGGCTACTCCATGACAGCAAAGGGACTTGAACCTTCATGCCCATTTCACTGTTAGCCTTGCTACTGAAACTGCCAACACTGCAAGCTGAAGGTGTGGCTGATAGCATGTGGGCATCATGTTCCCACAGGCCACCCCTCATCTGCCATCTGATGGAAATTTGCAGTGCTGTAGCCATAGTTCGAAAGCTTGTCTCTCTCACCAACAGAAGTTGGTCCAATAAAAGCTATTACCTCGCCCACCTTGTCTCTCTATTCAATGGAATTCACTTCCAGTGTTCCTATTTATTAGGTCAATTTTGTAACAATTGACTCAGAGGTGTTATTTTTAAAGTTACCTTACCTGAAGGATAACCCAGTGACCCTCCTTTGCAGCCATGTCTAGAGCTTGCTCTGCTACTACCTCTTGACCTTGTCCAAGGGAAACATTGTGGAAATTCTTGTTGTTAAATGTGTAACCAAGTTTCTTCCCTATAAGGAGAAAGGAAAACTTTCAGCACTCTTTACCAGAACAGCTCATGCAGCATTGCTGATCTCAAACAGTAATAACAAGGCAGAGCTCATGCTTATCAAAACTCCTTCACAAAACAGCTACCACATTTCTTATAATTATTATCTTATTTCTAACACACTCTTTGCCTAGGCATTGAAAACAGCATTGGCTGCTTCCTAATTATTTCCAATTGCAGCACGACATCAATACAGAGGTACAGGGCCACAAAGTGCCTTTGTTTAAAGAACATTATTCCCCCATAACCTTGTGTGGAGATGCATTTTTAAATTATATGAAATTAAAGTAATTTCCAGCTGATTAAACAGGCTTTAAACCAGATGTCATTCAGTGGTGAAATTTATCCTGCCAATCCACACCATAGTTAGCAAGGTATTTAGAAATATATTCACTCTGGAAAAGGAAACTGGGATGCCTTTAAATATTGGAAATGGTTGGTTGAAATCTGTTCTGATGCCTTGTGCCCTTAGGTCATTTCCTTCTCTAGTTCCCTCATAACAGCCAGTCCTTCCGGGGCAGTGCTCAGGAGGAAGGACTCCTGCTCTCTACTGGCTGTGTCCTGTACCACTCCCCCATCTCAAGAGGATAGAAATATATTTCCTAAAGGAGCGCTAGCCACTAAATCCCACAGCAGTTTGCGTTCAATACCAATATGGCTTAGATCAAACCAAAGAACTAACTACTAGCAATTACAGAAGAGAAAACAGAATGCATCACAGTGGACTCCCGACATGGAGGAGACATAACATCCCTTCGAACTCCACTACCCTCACACTGAAGAATCGTATTGTTTGCTTTGTCCCTCACATGGTAGAAATCCCATTAGGCTTCCCAGCAGCCAAAGCTGGGTCTCTGTTTCTACCCAAACTGTCAGAGCTGGCTGTGGGAGTGATTCTCGCTGACTGTGGTGCAAAGTTTACAACATCTGTGACAGAGATGGCAATTTCCTGCAGTATCTTTGGGAGAGCTCACTGTGTTAAGTTTATGTATCATTATGGGTCAAGGATTGTATGTAATCCCATGGAGGAGGGTGACCTCAGCTCCTCCAGGAACTAAGCATCATGGGAGGTGATTAGGCAGATTCACACACCTCCATAGAAGTACCCCCACATGGAAAGGTTCACATGTACTAGTTCAAACTGTATTCTCTGGAGACCAACAAACAAAGAAAGGACTTTTGGATAAATAGCCTGAATTTAAACTAACTCAGGGCCTGCTTTCAGATCCAGCAAATGGACAGGACCTTCTGTCCAAGGGCGGGTCTTCCCGGGAAGGGTTGGAAGGACTTTAGCTTATTGAATCCCCATAAGACTGATGAGTGTCCTCTGGCAAGCTTTTAGTATGTGTATAGGGACTTTTATTGTGTTTTATATATTTTCTCTGTAATGCTTTTGCCTCAAGAATAAATGTGCTTGCTTACAAAGGGCTGTATGGGAACCTGTAACTGCTGCCAATTACAGCTGTTCATAGCCATCGGGGAGAGAAGAGCACACATACTGGCCTGGTTAGACAGTCTGGCTTGCTGGAGATATCACAATGCAGGCCTGGAACTGTGCAGCCTGGAAAACCCCCTGTCAGGAAGGAGAGAGATGGGTCTCCATCCACAAGAGGGGATGGCTGGGGATGGGAGCCTGAAAGAGGTGCCCTTGGTGGATCACAGGTGCAGTTGCCCTGAACTGTGACTTGTCCACTAGCTTTTGGATTACCATATGATAGCAATAATTTATAACTAAGGCCTTGCAGGGTGTGGTTATTTCAGGCCCTGATGGGGCCTGTGGTAATTTCTGTAGGCTGGGGAGCTACAGAGAGGAAGGCTGGTCTAATGGTTAGCATGCTAGCCTATGACTGTGCGACTTGGGTTCAAGTTCCTGATCTGCCATAGGCTTTCTGTGTGACCTGGGGGAAATCTCCTATGTCCCACATAGACAGGAGCGCCATGGGAGTGAGGCACCTAGGAACTGTTAGAAATCTCACAAGGCATCAATCTGCATTTTTAGGCACCAAAACCATGTTACAGATCATAGAATCTCAGGAGGTCATCTAGTCCAACCCCCTACTCAAAGCAGAACCAATCCCCAGACAGATTTTTGCCCCAGATCCCTAAATAGCCCCCTCAAGGACTGAACTCACAACCCTGGGTTTAGCAGGCCAATGCTCAAACCACTGTGCTATCCCTCCCCTCTGGAATGCATTTTAGAGAGACTGAGGGCCAGATTTTTAACAGCTCTGCCCTACCCCACAGGGACCCTTAGGATTGTGAGGTGCTGTGGTAAGGGGGACCCAAGGAATCCACTCGGCAGATCATCCTGCACAGCACACAAGCCATCAGGAAGGCATTCAGTTACCTTCATATTTGTCCAGGAACCCTTGTTACTTCTAAAACATGCACACATGGAGCCCTAGTGGCTGGTGGTGTGGAAAGGCAGCACCTTGGGGGAGCTTCTGGCGGCTCTGTGCCAGGCCCGTCCACTGTAGATAGGAGGCAACATGTGCTCTTACCCCAACAGGGTCAGCTCTGATCGAGGGAGAACCGCCAGTCCATGGTGCCGACCCTGGGGAATCTAGTGGCAGTGGGACTAAGTCTACATCCTCCCTGAGTGCATAGACTGCAGCTATGCAGGGCTACAAGGTGCCAGGACCCCTCTCAAAGCTGGGCACAGTTGAACCCATGTTCTGCTGGCGATTGGTGAGTTCAGACTGCTATATTGTTAAAGCAATTCTGTTCCCTTTCCAGTGGACCTGGACCTGGGAGTGGGGCTGGATCACTATGGTCAAGAGGTTGGCAAATGGCTTCATTCTGCAACTGAAAAACATTGACAGCAGGAGCCGAACATCCATATAACCAGACTGAACCAAGATAACACTGCAGCAGAGTTGGGCATGCTCTGTTTACAACAAACTCTCCAAACTCCTAAGGCCTGCACTGATGGAGGAGGAAAAACAGAACCAAATCACTGATATGCCAGGGCTGTTGCAGCCCAGGAAGATGTACAAAACAGAAAATATTCTTATAATATTGTTATGCTGGGATTGGGTAATGACACCAACTTGCTGAAAGTATTGGGCATGACACCCACCTTCCATTCAGCCTAACGAGGGAACAATCAAATGCCCCTTTGTTCAGTGCTAGTTGAAACAATGGAAAACCATCACCCAAGGACTCAACCACATGCAGGCCGGGGCAATGGGTAGGAGTTTCCTGGGGCGGGGGGTAACAAACACAGGCGTGTGAGGATTGATTTGACTGCAGTTGTGTGAGAGAGCACAAGCAGACAGAGGCAGATAGCAGAAAAGCCAAAGAAAGTGGGAAGAAAAGTACTTGCAATGTTGTCCTGAGAGAAAGCAAAGAGAGAGAGCTTTTTGGGCAGAGTCCTGGCTGGAGGGGTTTGGAATTGTGAACAAAGAAACTGCCTCCTGTTGTTTGATTGCTACTGTGTCCAGGGAAGCAGGACTCTGTGTATATTCTTTATAAACAAACAGGACTGCTTCAAAGAAATACCAGAGTCCATCATCAACTTCTCCTCCTAATGGAAACAACCCACCAGACCCCGAATATTGGCTAAGTGCTTGGGTCAAAAGGGGTAGCACTATAATCTTCACCCTCTGGGCAGACTTTAAAATGTGCTTGCTAGGACATATCTGAAACATGAGGATGTGTAAATGGACATTTGCACATGTAAATCAGACAACTGTGAACATAAGTACCTATTTGCATATACACTTTCCTGTTTTGCATATGAAAATTTTGGCACCATTATTTAATAATGTGACATTAAGCCTGGCATTTTCAAAGGGTCCTTGGGGAGGTGCCCAACTCCCATTGAGTGCCCATGTCCAACTCCTCTTCATTTTAATGACACATTTCTTTGAACTTTTTTTGTTTTTTGAAGGAAAAAAAATATGGAAACTAGAAAACCGCAAGTTTTTGGCAATCAAGATTTCAACAAGCATGAAATGTTTCTTGTGAAAAGCTCAGTTTCATTGAAAGCCACTTATTGTCCAAAAAATGTTTGGAAGAAAATTTTCAACCAGCTCTCTCCAAAATGTTATACTTGTAAACCAGGGTCTGAAGGAGCTCTCACCTGGCATCCAATGATGAACTGGGGGGAAAAGATATCAGGCACAGACCATATTTGCATAGACACACCTACTCTGCCTAGATGATCAGCAGACAGATCTGCTTTGCCAAAGTGATCAATTTTTGCTGTTTTGGGTTAAAATTCACTTGAGGCTTGGATGCCAGGGTAATGAAATATTATACTTATTACACGACTAAAGGGCAGCAGAACTGTATTTAATATGCACTGAGGAGTCGCCATAATGTAAACCTCACTAGTTAAGCAGGTGCTAGTAAAGCCAAATGCAAGTGAAAGGTGAAGGAAAAGGTTGAGGACAGATGTCCGTACTTGGTGGTGTAGATGTCTCTGTCTGAAGGGTCTTGTATGTGATTTGATCTCCACCCCCTCAAGTTTTTAAAACGGGGCTGACTGGACACAGCTGAATCCTTGATCCTTCTCAGTGATCACTAGAACTGAAATCACCGATGAACAGGTCTAAGGAGCTGAACCATAGACTTGGTGTAGTGACAATATTGCAGTGAAAGACAACACAAAAGATGCAGCAGCAGTGTAGTTCCCCAGTACCTGGAGTAATCACTGAAAGCTGAACTCACCAAGGACTGAGTTAACTACTGCAAACTCAGAACATGGCTTCACAGCTAAAGGTGGCAACAGCAGAGGCAACCCTGGTGATACTGGCAACAAAAAGCAGTGACAGCGACAAGGTAGGAGGCATCACTCAAACCCTCCATCCCCCTCAGGGGCTGAACCCACCCAAACGCATTCCGGGAATTTACTGACCTCAGATATCAAACGTGAATGGGATGTAGCAGAGGGAAAAGAAGAGGGGCATGTTAAAGGGACATTCGTCTGTTGGACTTTCAAATCACAAGGTGGGAAACTGAGGCAAAGGACATGGCCCAAGATACTGTGGCACAGGTGTTTTACTTTGCATACTTTTGAATCGTGGCAGCGTTTCCCCAAATTATTGCTGTATTCCCTCTTCTCTTAATAAAAGTTGTGGGGGAGGGGTTGTTATACACAGACTCAGTGCTTACCAGTAAGGAAGTATTGCCTCTTAGAGGCCCAGGGTGGTGTGTAGTTTCCCCACATATTTGTGTGGAAGCTCAAGCTGGTTCTGTTTTGTAATTTTAAGAACACCCCTAGGTACGGAACCCAGACTTTGTTGTGCCAACACCACCCGGCAGAAGGGTTACATACGAATATCTCAGAGACAATCTCTGCTTTAAAGACTCTCAGTCTGAGCAGGCAACAAAGGCACAGCTGCAGATGTAGCTAAAGCAGGTACTGGTGCACTGGGGGGGAAGGAAGGTAAAACTTGGCCCTATTGGGGCCATCCCTCCTTCCAGCACCAGCTGGACCTAGAGTTGTGTAGGGACATCTCCCTCCCCCACCACGTGGCCTTGGAGAAAAAAACAACAACAACAGAAGAGCCAGATAGAGACTGGAGCAGGCAGGGCTGCTGCAGAAACAGCTGAAGACAGGCCCAATTTTTAACAGATTTGATTAGCTTTTCTCTGTCCAGTGCTGATTGGCTGTTTGCGCCAATCGTCCCTCACAGTTTCTTCACATCAGCCTCCCGCCACACCTGGCCCTCTTACCCTCTGCTCCCCACCCATCCCCTTCCCTTGGATGTCCCAGTGCCCTTTCAAGTCAGCTCAGCTGGTGTAAACACATACACACACACACACGAAAAAAAATCATGGCACCAACATGACGTTTGCCACCATCACATCATTCGCTCTGCTGGTGAGTGCTACCTCATCACCCACTCTGTGTCCATCTGGTCTATGGAGACAGTCGGCTGTGGGGCAAGGACCATCTACTGCTTTGTGTCTATGTCGCTGTAGCACAATGGGGCCGTGTTCTCCGCTGGTCCTTTGGTGCTACCACAATAAATAGGATTAATAATCATAAGTAACATCATTACCTCCACTTTACAGGTGGGGAGCTCAGGCACAGACAACCTGGGCAATTTGCCCAGCATCACTCACGGAGTCTGCAGTAGAGAAAGGAACTGAGCCCCACCTCCTGAGCCACAGGCCAGTCCCATAACCACAATGCCAGCCTTCCTTTCCAGCAGGCTTTAGAATCTTCCAGCTCAGACAGAAGAGGAGAATGTGCACTCGGGATCCTCTGGCTAGGGAACTGGGAAAGCATCTAGACTTAGAGTTAGAAACTTGTTTCAGTGTCTGAATAGAGAGTGGTGGGTCTAGGACAGGACTCAGGAAAGGAGGGCACCTGGAAGGAGCTCTCTTCCATTTGCAAATATCTAGCCTGAATTTCAGAGAGACTTTAGTCTGCAGTAAAAGCTCATGGAGGACACACAAAATATTGAATAGAGAGATTGAACCAAAGTCCCAGTGGGCCAGGTTCAAGACTGGTGTAACTGCATGGAAATAATGGCTTTGTTTTGTTTCATTTTTTCCATGCATAAACTTTGATGGCTGACGAAAGCCAGGTTCTCAATTACATGAGTCCTTTGCAATTCCAATTAAACCACTCATGTCGTAGGTCACAGTGCCTGACTCCCAGTGCAAGAACAGAACATAATGAAGACAATTTCACCTGCAGAACTATAAAAGTACAGCAGCAATTTCTCATTTTCCAGCTACTGCCTTATCTTTTGAGGAAAATCACCTAAAGGACAGGGCTCTCTTTGGGGTTCTGGCAAGCTCCACTTTCATGTAATTCAGTATTAATGGGACTTGATGACAGGAAAGGAATGGAATAAAATGTACAGAAATCTGTAGGGCATGTAAGCGCAGACTCCTGGTCGCCATGCAATACACCACAGATAGGTCTACACTTCGAGGTAGAAATTACATCCCCAGCTCCAAGAGACATACCCATGCTAGCTCTGATTGGGCTAGTGTGCTAAAAATAGAAGTGATACCATTGAGGCATGAGCAGAATGAGCAGTGGTTGCAGCACCATGGCTACACCTCTATTCTTAGCACACAAGCTCTGATGGAGGTAGTATGGGTATGTCTCCTGGAGCAGGGAATCACACCCCCAGCTCGAAGTGCAGACATGCCCAGAGGGCCCTTTCCTCTTCCAGTGCAATGAGAGCAGAGGCCCATCATGTGCCTCGTGCTGCATTCCAGGCAGCCATTTTCTTTCTGCATCTTATTAACATTCTTGACAGACATTTATTTGATTTTAGTGCTGGTGAGAGGGGCTGGGCAGACAGCCCTGGAAACTAAACTCTCTCTCTTCATACACAAAAAAGGTGCATCGCAGACAGAAGCAGAGGGAGCCTACTCCCTGCACACGAGTCTTAGCTCTGGCACTAAGGGACCACCTCTAGGGAGGTAGGCTAGTTCAATTTCACTGTCTTTGTGGTGCCTGGATTTTCTGCTGAGGCTACCAGCTGTGTTGGTGTTTGGTGTGGACAGTGACCCACTAAGGATGGAATGGAAACACATTGGCTTTGAGCATACAGACCACTGAATAACTGATGGGTTTTCTAAATATTCCACCTCCCACTCCTAGGAGCCAAAGCCCCCCTGAACTGGTGAGGCCTGAAGTCAGGGTTAGAGAAGGGGAAAGCATATTGGATGAACATGACTGGGCTCCTGAGAAGAGCTGGAGCAGTGGCCTATGAACAAAGGATGTAGCCATACTTACAGGACGGGGGGACTCTATCCTGGGAAGCAGTGAATCTGAAAGAGATTTGGGTTCATGGTGGATAATCAGCTGAACATGAGCTTCCATGTGATGCTGTGGCCAAAAGGGCTAATGTGATCCTGGGATGCATAAACAGAGGAACCACAAGTATGAGCAGAGAGGTTCTTTTAGCTCTGTATTTGGCACTGGTGTGACCACTGCTGGAATCCTGTGTCCTGTTCAACTGCCCACGATTCAGAATGTCGATAAATCGGAGAGGGTTCAGAGATGAGCCACGAGAATGATTAAAGGATTAGAAAACCTGCCTTATCGTGACAGACTCAAAGAACTCAATCTATTTTGCTTAACAAAGAGAAGGTTAAGGGATGACTTGATCACAGACTATAATTATTTACATGGGGAACAAGTAATTAACCATTGGAACAATTCACCAAGGGTTGTGGTAAATTCCCCATCACTGACCATTTTAAAATCAAGATTGGACGTTTTTCTAAAATCTCTGCTCTAGGAATTTTTTCGGGGCCGGTCTCTGGCCTGTGTTATACAGGAGGTCAGACTAGATGATCACAGTGGTCCCTTCTGGCCTTGGAATCTATGGATCTGTGAGATGCAGTGTGACAAAAGGAGCCTCTTTGCCAACGGCAGTCAAGAAGGGACTGGCTACAATGATCTGGGGATGCCAGGAAAGGTACTGCAGAGAGCTGGGCTCAGGCTCTACCTCATTATCACTACCTTCAAGGGGAAAGAAACCGTAAGGGTTAGGGTGTTCCTGAAGCTCACACTATGGAGCTTAGCCCTTGAATGAGAATCCTGCATAGCTAGCAGCTTTGATAGAACATGTATTGACAACAGCAGTTCAGTAAGTTCCTGAAAGCAGTGCTTTACCAAACGCAGCACCCTTCTAGAAACCCCTTCTGCTTTGTGGTCAGCAGATCGCACTGGCCAAGGGGGAGAGAAAGGTCAAATACTGGAAATTCTGCTAGTCTTTGGGGGGAAATGTTATAGGAAAGTGGTTGCTATTTGTAGCTAGCTGATAGCATACTAAAAACCTCTGATGTGGGTTATAAGTTGTATGAGAGACAAACTCAGAAACTACAGCAGTGTGAACAGTGTTGGTATTCTAGGCAATACACGGAAGAGAGAAGTTTAACTTAAGCTTTAGGTGAAAATTCACAAAACTCTGAATAGCACACTCTGGGCATTATCTATTTTTAACAGGTTGCTCTATTATCTATGAGGAGCCAAGAGCAAACCCAGGAGATTCATGCCAGGATAATGACATAGAAGATAACAAACCATGATGCTGTGGATTGTTCAGAGACTTGATTTATTTACCTTGTTTCTCCACATCCTTCAGAGGGTCGACCCCTGGGGACAGGATAAAGAACATTGGGGTTGCGGGTCCTGACTCCTCAAATGATGTTGCAAAATCCAGAGATCTTCCTACCACATATTTACTTCCCAGCTTTTCTTCAACAAAATCTCTGCCAGAAAAACATTGCAAGACTGTTAATATTCAGAAAAGCCAGAAATATCCAGGGCAGACAGTATATTCCTAAGCTGATGCACAATCTATTAAGTGTATTTATTGTATCTTGCAAAGTCAGAGAAATAAAAAACCTCATGATAAACTGGATGCAAAATACAGAATCCTAATCAGGACTTGTAGCTTACCATTAGGAATTGCTATTTCAGTAGAAGTGTCCCTGCCCATGATATATATTTTTGAAGCCCCTGTGTGACATATACAAACAAACAGAATGAGAGAAAAGAAGAAAGAACCAGCCATGGCAGGGGTGTTGTGGTGAGAAGGGATATGCTGGGAGGTTCTGGTGACTGCCTGGATCACAAACCTCTTTGAGACTGGATGTGAACACACCATCAATTAACTGTCAGGATTAGTTAATCAGAAGCCTCCCACTTCTATTAGTCTATTAGATCCTGGTTATAGAAGAAACTGCATCTTATTAGTTCATGCCCCTTGTCAGGATACAGTTACCATTTCTGACATATGAGGCTAATTTTAGCAGGAAACACCCAGGAAAAGTGCTTGAAAGGAACATGATCACGTAGCACCTAAGCCATTTAAATGGGGTCATTCCTTGTCTCAATGTTGCCTGCAGTAGTTACCTAGGGAATGGGGTGGGAGAATTGAACTTAGCCTGTCTAGCAGTGGTGTTCTCCACTCCTGGTAGGAATTCCCCACGTTCAGAGTTCTAAAGCCATTGGTTTCATCAGAGTCCATCTCTTCCCTGCCTTGTAATGGAAGGCAGGGTCCTCCCACTATCCCAGCTGCCTTGCCAAGTCAGTAGTGAAATTGCTCCCATATGTGCAAATAAAACTGGATAATAAAATAAAGAGGGAAGAGAAGATACAGAAATCTGGACTCTGTGGGGAGGAAGGCAAGTAGTGAGCTGTTATGATGTTTAATTTCAGACAACAGTTACAATAATCTTCCTGTTTCTTTTCTGAAGACGTGTCATAGAGATTCCCACTCTTGAAGGCTAAAAGCTCCTCTAAAATACTTACAGTGGACAACAAAGAACAAATAAAGAGAGGCCTTTTTTTTTTAAATGGAGATATCCTATCTCCTAGAACTGACCTTGGAAGGTCATCGAGTCCAGCCCCCTGCCTTCACTAGCAGGCCCCCCTCAAGGATTGAACTCACAACCCTGGGTTTAGCAGGCCAATGCTCAAACCACTGAGCTATCCCTCCCATCACTAAGCTATTCTTTTACCTTACTGTACAAGTTCTTTGAGATGCCTTTGTCCACACGGATCTCACCATAGGTCTGTGGCTCTGTATGTGTGAGCCTGGGATCTGCTGGTGATGCACTTGTGCCCTGTATACCATCATGCCCCCTACCGCGAGGATATAAAGAATGGAATAGCCCCAACACCACTTAGTTTCTTCATTAATACAGAATATCCAGCTAAGGACTCCATATCAGTAAGCTAGGAGGATGGGCTGTAGGATCTGTGTGGACACAAGCATCTTGAAGAATTCCAGTTACTATAAGGTAAGTAATCTTTGCTTCTTCGAGCATTTGTTCACATGGCTCCCACTATAGGTGGGAGACTAGCAGTTACCCCTCAAGGAGATGGGTGATTGGAGTTCAATCTCAATAATGACTATAGAATCAGCCCTGCCACACTGGGCATCTGATCTAGAAGCTGCCAGAAGGGAGTAGCAGTCAGTAAACGTATGAAGAGAAACCCAAGTAGCTGCCCCACAAGTCTCAGAAATAGGGACTTCCCGGAAACAAGTTACAGCTGTTGACTGAGACCGAATAGAGTGTGCCCTAACTCAGGAGGGAATACGTAGTTTATTTAATGGAGTGGGAAAGCTTAATGCAGTTTGTAACCCACTTAGAGAGTCTTTCAGAGAAACAGCTTGCCCTTTAGACTTATCACCAAAAGCCATAAAGAGTCTGGATGATTTACGAAATCACTTTGTTCTAGAAAGATAAAAGGACAGTTCTAAGAAAATCTAGTGTGTGGAGTTTAACCTCTGCAGAGAGGTTTAGGGAAAAACACTGCTAAGTATATAAATATTCGAAACCATTTTTGGTAAAAATGCTGGATGTGTCCTGAGAGTAACCCTGTCTTTATGAAACACAGTGCATGGATGGCTTGCCTTCAAAGCCTGAAATTTGCTCATTGTGTGAGCTGAGGTGATGGCTGTTTTAACAGAGCAGTGATATAATGAAGGTAATGACATGGGTTCAAAGGGAGGGCCCATCAAAGACAGGACCACCGCATTCAAGTCCCAGGTAGGGAATGTAACATAAGTTCAGCTGTCACAGGGTGACTCACTCCTTTAAGAGGAGATGGAGCCACCCTCACCTGTGGCTTAATTAGCTATTTCCCAGCCTGAGGGGGCAGGAACAAGGGAGGGTCAGGTGAGAGATTAATGGACCCCCAGGCCTCATAAAAGGGCCAAGAGAGATCAGTCTGGGGTGTGGAACCACAAGGAGTGGGCAGGCCCTATGGAAGGTCTGAGTCAGGGTCAGCAGGAAGCCAGGCACTCCACAGAAACCAGCCTGGGACCCAGTGCTCTATACCAGAAAGGAAGGCAGAGGAACTTCTTCGTTTGTTGGGACCCTTTAGTTCGACTTTTGCAACATCGAAAGGGGTTAAGTTTGTGAGTTGGCTGGAGGGCTAAGCCACATCTCTAGCCCTGTTTGTGGAGTTACTGGGGCCTCTGAAAGAAGGAAACAGCAAGAACGTATCTGTGGCTCCACACTTGGCCAGCAGGGATTGTTGCGGGGCAGGCATGTCCTACAACACCAGCCCATTAAAAATCCTTTTAATGTGGGATGGGGGAAAAAAAAAAATCAAATGACCTTCAACAGATGACATCTGATGGAGTCCTCTCCTGATTAGCTCTAAGGATGACAAGTAGTCCAGGATAGCTGGAACTGAACAGCCAAAAGGCTGAATGTGTTTCTGAATAGATCACATCAAGAAACTCTTCCACGTAGCTTGATATATTCTAGTAGAGAGGCTTATCTGCTCTGGATCAAAACCTCATGTACAGCCGCTGGACATCTTCTGTCCACGCAGCTTAGTCAGCCAGCCTCCATAGGGTCACATACAGAGTTGCCAGGACTAGGTGCCACAGTAGAACTTGGCTCTGCAAAATGATTTCTGGTAGGTTCGTAAGTGGAAGAGGTGGTCTGATGGACAGGTGCATCACGTTGCAGTACCAGAACTGGTGCGCCCATGCTGGAACTATCATCATCCCCTGGGCTTATCCTGCTGTATCTTTCTGAGAACATTGGGAATTAGCAGAATGGGAGGAAAGGCATAAAGCAGGTTCTCTTCACACCAAATCAGAAATGCATCTGCCATAGACTCTCAGCTTACTCTTTCTTAGGAGCAGAACACTGGATACTTCATGTTCCCATCGCTAGCAAACAGGTCTATCGAGGGGACTCTCCATTTTAGGAATACCTGATCTAGAACTGAACCTTTAAGATACAAGGCATGAGTGATGGAACTCTTTCTGCGTAGTCGATCTACAAATCAGTCTGGATACTTGGAAGATGGAGAACTACTAGGCTGATCTGATGTAGGATGCACCAGTCCCAAAGTATCCTGCTTCCTGATATAAGAGGGATGATCTCACTCTCCCCTACTTTTTTCTATAGTGCATAGCTGTTGCACTGACCATCAGAATTTGAGTCGTGGTGCCATGAAGGAGAGGCAGAAAGGTCTTGCAAGCTAGATACATGTACTAGAGTTCAGGGCCATTCATGTATAACAGAGACCCTGCTCAGGACCACGTGCCCAGTATCTGGAGACAGTCCAAATGTGCACCTCAGCTCAACATGAACGTATCCACCACCAGAGTCTTTGATGGGATAGGTAATGTTTTGAGGGTCTGTCCACCAAAGCAGAAATGTCTTCACTTTCAGAGGAACTTCGACAGGTACATCCTTAGTGTGTTTGATTTGCTGATAAAATTATCTTAACCAGCCTGTAAGAGGGTGGAGGCATAACTGTGCCTATGGAGTCACATAAGTACAAAGCCTCCACACATGACCACTTAGCCCCAGGAGTAGCATCTCTTGTTGCCACAGCGCCGACTGAAACTGGTTTAAAAGCTGGAGCAGACTGCTGCCAAGGAGGAGGAATCAGAGACACCTCTCATTGGCCTCCTCATAAAAAATATTTTCAGTCAGACATCATAGGCCTTTTACTTTCCACTGTAGCATTTGACTTTGTTTCTCCCAAAGGGAGACAAGCAGAGGGAAGATGACATAGATAGGTGTGTTTTTCTAATCCCTTAATCGTTCTTGTGACTCTTGAATTGTGGACAGCAGTGGTCACACCAGTGTCACATACACAGGTAAAATAACCTGTCTACTCCTACTCAAGATGCCCCTGTTTGGAATTCCAGGATAACATTAGCTCTTGGGGTCACAGCATCACACTGGGAGCTCATGTTCAGCTGATTATCCACCATGACCTCAAATCGTTTTCAGAGTCACTGCTTCCCAGGATAGAGTCTCCCATCTTGTAAGTACGGCTACATCCTTTGGTCCTACATGTACACATTTATAATTAGCAATATTAAAACCTATGTTGTTTGCTGTAGCCTAGCTTATCAAGCAATCCAGATTGCTCTGTATCAGTGACCTTTCATCTTCATTATTTACAACTCTCCCAACTTCTGTTCATCTGCAAACATTATCGGTTATGATTTTATGTTCTTTTCCAAGTCCTTGATAAAAATGTTAAATGGAGTAGGGCCAACTGTGCAAGGACCCTGCTAGAAACACACCTGCACAGTAATGATTCCCAGTTTAAAATTACATTGTGAGACCTGATAGTTAGCCCGTTTTTAATCCATTTAATATCTCCAATATTAATGTTATATTGTTCTAGTTTTTTAGTCAAATGTCTTATAGAAGTCTAAGTATATTGCATCAACACTATTACCTTTATCAACCAAACTTGTAGTCTCAAAGAAAGATATCAAGTTATCATATAACTGCTTTAAAATGGGGTGAGCTATGAGGTGAGGGTCTGTAAATTCTTACCTGACTTAGCTAGACTAATGGGGAAATATAGGGCCCTAGACGGAGAGCATTTTACAGATCCAGGGAATGGATATTTTACATGCCCAATCCCTGCACCACTTTAAATACAGGCTACAGATTTCTGTTTCACTAGCAACTGAGGGGACCAGCAGCTCTTAGCCCAAGGGCTAGAATGCCACTAGCTGGGGAGATCCCCAGACTGTGTGTTTGCTGACAAGTTTCTGAAGTGTTTGAAAGGACTGAAGAATCCAGGTGACACACATGACATATTCTGACCATACTACAAAGACTGAGAAATCATCTCTGAGAGAAGATCATAGGGGAATGTGCTTTGATGTGTGTTAAAGTACAGAAGTATAGATGCTGGAACTTTATATGTGAATATATGTAACAGCAGGGAAACACTGTATGAGGAACATGAGTAGATTTACTGTCTAATAACTTTTGTTTAAAAGTTATTCATAGTATTACAAATACTATTTACCATATTTTAAATTATTTATATGATTTTTCCTTTGCATTAAAGGTTTGATTTACTCAGAAAGTGTACAGTACAGCTCTCTTTGAAGTTGACTGGGAACAATTAACACATACTTCTCGAGGTGTTACGCAATAGCCCTGAAGTTTAACTCTGTACGGACAAGGAGGGCGTGCCGGGCGCAGGTGCAGCCCCAGTAGGCACAGCTGGCAAAAAGATTCCAGACGCACGCACACATACCAAGAGTCAGATCCGGGTGGACAAATGCTTGAACAGAAGAACAGGCAGTTGGATGCACAGACAAATAACACAAATACCCCCAGTAAGTAGTCATTATGGATGTAATGGGAAGCACGAAACTGCCCATTTGCTGTGGAATACATATAATCCCCACTCAAACATTCTGCAATCTTTTCAGCAAACACACATGTGAAGAGAAATACATGAGAAGTGTAGGTCTGAGTGGATGATCTAGATGGTGTAGGAATGCAGATGTGAGAGCCAGGTGAGGACTGGATCCTTTCTGGAGCAGTTAGGTAGCTCTTGGGTGCTCTCATACTGAGCATGCAGAGTGTTTACCTTGAGGAGAGAGGAACGGCTTCTCTAGAAAAACATGGCTGACTTCCATGAGAGTAGGGTGTCTCAGCCTCTGGAGGTCAGGCAACTTCTACCTAGCTACCTAAGTGTGGATTCAGGAGCCTAATTTTGGGTATCCAGGTTGGAAAATGTTGGGCATTAGCAGTACACTGGCTTCATGTTCATTTTGTATGTAATGTCCTTGGTTATTTTAGGCAGCCCTACAGTCAAGCATCTATAATATGGAAGTCTTTAGTGAAGGCATCATGAATTATCCTTATTGTGCATGGCCAATGCTCTAAAACAGCTCCATGATAAGTATAACATGTTCTAATGCATTTACATTAACATGTCAATTTTACATGCCCAGAACTGTACAAATACTCAACTGATTTCTTCCACCTTGGATTCTTTTTCCTTATCATCAAGGAGTACTGTCACCAGAAGCTAAACTTCATATTTCTAGGTTCAGCCATTTTTGAGTAATGTGAGTACAAATATTTCAGTTGGAATGAACAGGGGAAGACTAGTAAAATGTAATACCTATTCACATAAACTCGGAAACGGTTTAGCTGATGTTAAACTTTCAAGAAAAAAAAGTTACATTTGGGATGAGACAAGGCAGGAAAATCCAGCCCAAAAGGAGTTTGAGAACGTTGTGAGCAATGGTGAGAAAAGGGTGGGTTAGAATTCTACTGTGGTTTCTCCCAAAGGTCTCAGTCAGGATCTTGGAGTACAAGCACAGACAGAGATCTAGCTCCTGCATGGAGCAAGTTACGTGGACCTCAACCTATATATACACATATATAGGATTGTGTAGCTGTATAAAGCTATTCAACAAGCTTTTCAGTGGAAGACTAATGTCTTACAGAAATGCCAGAAGTTGGAAGACAAGGACAATATACATGGAACAAGTCCTGATGAGTGAAAGACTTTTAGTTTTTCCTGGAACATCTGTTCTGTGTTGTCTGCCTAAAGTTTGCCTATTTGCCTTCACTACATAGTTTATAACTACAACTTTTAGAACCAGCATGACATATGTGTTATTTTTTCCACCATTAACCCAATCTATAATCCATCTCTTTACTTCAGCATCTAAGGAATAACAGCTATAAACAATTTAGTAACTATTATCAATTATAATGAATTATACAGTTTGATTCTGCTAGAGTTATTTATTCTTAACCATTACAGACAGGGACTGATGTGTAAAACCAGAGCATGCTAGGATGAAAGGGACAATTGCTGTGGAAGTCACAACCTGTTCTTGTTTCTCTTCTTGAATCTACAGTTTGTGAAGCAAAACTTGAGTAATTATGGTAGATAGTATCCCACAGCCATTCATAGTAACTGTAGTGAGTCTGCTGCTTATTCAAAGCAATAAGACAAATCCATTAATAAGAAAATAGGCGAGTTTTCGGTTTGATTTTATTTTGTAAACAGCAAGGCACTGACACAAACAATAATAATTGTGAAGTATTCTGCTGCAGCTGTGCTTTATTTTTCATGTATAATAAAGCAGAGGTATTATAATGAAATCATGTCTGTTCAACAAGAGGTTCCATACAGCTCAATCTGTTCATCTCAGATTCTGTGGGTGTTTTTTTCATTCATTGCTGGAGAATTTATTGTGAAGTGGAAAAGCTTCTCTAAAGATTTAGGAATAAAGGACCATTTATGCACAAAAAGCTGCACAATTCCTGTTTGATATCACCCAATTTTTGACCATATATGTCTGCTCTTCACACAGTTTTATTTAAGCTGCTATTTACATATGATTAGGTTCCCTGGCAGTCATCCTGACGAAATGGGTTTCCTGATTAAGAGGGTCCTGATTAAGTGGAGTGGGTGCATTGCACTGCAGTTAGAGATGATTCATTTAGGGCCATTAACAAGAATCTTTTAGAAGAAGATTGTGTGAGATTCATATATTAAGGTTAAATAAATGTGAACACATTTTCTGAACCAGCTCTGCTTTCTTGAGCACACCGTTAAATAGTCTCCCCACCCCCCACCCCCAAATGAGCGCATTACAGGGATGGCCACTGGGTACCCTTACCGGACAGCATAAGTCATGCGATCAGGCCGGATGGCTCTCAACATGCACAGACGCTGCAGAGCTGACTTGCTCTTCCATTCCTGAGGGAACTTCTCCTTTTCAGGGCATTCAGATTCTACAAATTTTTTCCAGCGTTTGGCAGATCCCTCGATATCCCGATCCAGGTTCCGGAATTCCTCCATAGATGACAGGCTCTGGAAAAGTTCAGTGAACTCCATTTAGGACAGAAATACTACGTGCCCCTGGGAAGCATTTCTGACAGCTACTAGCTGCTACAGTTTTGCTATGTTGGAATGGTTAAAGCAGAAGCCAAGGAGCCAGGCTCCTGTGTTCTATTCCCAGTTGGCTCACTTCCTTGTTGTCAGTCATCTAGCCTCTCTATGGCTCAGTCAAGCCATCTGTACCAGGTGAAGAATACAGTACTATATCTCAGAGGTGTGTTGTGAGGCTTACTGAATTAGGCCCGGATTCAGGAAGGCATCCTACTCATGACAGCACTTGAGCATGTACTTAACTTTAAGGGCAATGGGACTTAAACCCATAGTTAAGCATTGTCCTGAATCAGGACCCTAATTAATACGTATAAAGTGCATGAGATGAGATCCTTAGAATCATAGAACCATAGGGTCATGTAGGATGAAATTAACTCTGTAAATGCAAAGTATATTATATATCAGCCCAAAACAAAATCTGGACACCCCTGAACTATGGGGAAGTTCAGAATAAGAACTGTATTGCTCAGAGCCACTGCTAATTACTATGGGATACATCCTGAGAGATGCTGAGCAGCTACAACTCCCATTTACTTCACGGGTAATATAATTTGTCATCCCAGGCCACGTGAAATATGCACCAAAACAATAAATCAGCAAGTGGATCTTCACATACACCACTAGAAATGGTACTTGATGTTTTGGCAAGTATGATTCCCTGCCGGATACCCAGGATTCTTGAGGTCATTGCAAATACCAAATCACAACCTTTGGCTATGCACAATCAGCTGTGTGAGTCTCTAGAAAGCAGGGTCTACTAGATCCCTTGTTGCCCATACAGGGTTTGAGGGTAAAAATGGGAGCATGGCCCGAACTACCCTTCAGCTCCTTCCATAAAAAGCTTTAATCAGACTCCCAAGATGGGTGAGGAGAGTGGGTCCAGAGGGACAATCTTTTTAAAGAAGCATAGGGAGGAGGGTAAGGAACCATTTTTCTCCTGTGAGAACTGTCCCATGGATTCCCACTCTGGACATTAACAAGTGGCAGTAAGTACCACTCACTCCATTTTCCTCCCCACTCCATCCGTCAGTCCCCCTCTTTCCCACCACATCCACCCATCTGGGTTGTGACCTTCTCCCAAGCACCAGACACATCAAACATGTGTCTATAACAGACATCACAGTGTCACATTATGCACAGGACTCCATGTCAACTTTCTTAGCCACCTCAGCCTGTGTGATCCAAGGCCCCGAGGCGAGGAGAACATTCTCAGTGGGGAAATCATCCTGGCAGACTGACAGCAGGAGACAGGGAAGCAGCCCCAGAGAGCTGAGCCCAGACCATGTCCGCAGTGGTGCAGGCCCTGACAAACACTGCTCTGTAAAGAGCAACCAAAGGGGGAGAAGCAGCGGAGCATTGAGGGCTGGGGGTGAGTTCCCAGCCCACTGCCAGACAGAACTGAGAGGCAGTTGGGACCACTCCTGCTTTTTGCCCCTGGAAACCCTCTCCCTGGGAGGCGCAGGGGAGTGGGGGGTGGGGAAGGAAGAGGACTATTGTGTTCCAGAACATTCTGAGCTGATGGCCGGCACATTATCCCAGCTGGGGAGAGTGAATATCTTCCCACATCAGCATGCACAGCGGAGTACAGAATTTGGCCCAGGTGGTTACTTTATACACAGTTCAGATTCAGACCCATGCCTGGATTTGCTGCAGTCAGAAAGCGACACCTGTCCTCTAACTCTGCATACGATCTCAGATCTGCTACATGCACCTCCTCTCGAGTGATCCTGAGCTTGACTGCCTTTACAGGCTGCTTCACGGGGTACTAACTGGAAACCAAACTGCACCTCACTCCTCAGCCTTGCCTTTGGTGTCCTTGCCTGCACTGTATCGAGAGACACTGGGGAACTGATGCCCTCACCCACCGGAGGGGGTTAATGACTCTCCCTATCCTCAGCCAATATAGAAGTGATGTCCATGGATTGCATCTAGGCCTCCGTGGCTAAAATATGATCACTGCAATAGAGAGTCTGTAAGGAAAGGTGTAAGCCAGCAGAGAAAAAGATTAGGCATATCTACAGAGTATCTGCCCCAAATAAATAGTTAAAATAAATCTGCATTCACATTTCCAAGCAGAGGGTCTCTAAAGTGCCAGGCAAGAGACACTTCTTCCTGGGCACGCTGCTGTCAGCGACAGTGACACAAATGGCTAGGACTGGAATTTCTAGGCCCGTGTCAAGCCAAAAGGATGGGGACTCAGATACACTCAATGAAGCCACACCAGGTGCGTAAGTATAACTGGTTTTATTGCCAAAGTATAATAAGCTTCGCAGCCTTCACGCATTACTAAATACGTGCTTTCCAGCAACTAAGCAAGCATCAATGCTTATGCCTCTTCTGCTACGGACAGTCCCGGACCCTCCAGCCTTGTCCTTGAGGGCTCGTAGCAGGCGCTGCTCCAGCGTGGGGAATTCCTGGGCACCCACAAGGCCAGGGTCCGCAGGTGAGACTGTTCATCTAAAGCAATTCTCATAGCTGCTTTTATCATCATCTCTTTCTAAGGGGGGGGGGGCATATTCACCCACAAGGAGGCTCTGGCAGGAAACACTACTGCTCTCTATTCCCACACTCAACATTCTCCGGCCTTCCATATCTCTTTTCTTGTTAATCCAGTCGAGTGGCTGTGAGCCAGCCCTGCCGGTCAAAGCCAGTTCACTACTAGCCCCGCCCCCCCAACCATTCTGTAACAACAGTCCAAGATAACTTGCGGTCAGCCCCACCAGCCCAGTACTGGCAGGAGGTGCTGAGGGTGAGATCTCTGCAGAGAGTGAATGTGGAAGCAATTCCCTTGTAGCATTAAAAATCACAAAAAGAAATGGGAAATGGAAATGTTAACACTGTGATGAGCATCAGAAGGGAAATCTGATTAGCTCCAGCACTGAGAAATTCAATGGCTGCAGCCAGCCACAGACTCAATAACACCATCTTCATCAACATGTGCAATTTCAAATATATTTGACAGCTGAAATCTGTCTCTTTCTACCCCCACACACCCTTGCTATCTCTCCCCACATACACACACTCTCTCTCTGCCTGTCCAGCTTCCCATGTTGTTGCTCATCACCATCGCATCTGAGTGCTTCCAACAGCCATAAAACATTACTCTTCCCAGAAGGTAGAAGGAGCTAAAGAATAGTGCTGATGAGCACACACACAGGCACCACTCCCCAGGCTGTGAAATGCAGCCATTCTGCACCAACATACCATGACAACATTGAAGAGGGGAAGTGGAGAATAACTTTAAGCCGCTGAGGCAATGGAGAGGAGAGAATGTATTAACCAAGTTGGGATGTGGCCAGGAAGAGACCAGGGCTATTGCTCCTTCTCTTGCAAAGGCGCCAGAGCATTGTTAACGGTTGCAAGTATGAAGGCCCTGAATTTGTGTCTCACCCAAAAGGTGGCCCCTAGAGCAGCACACGGCCACTAGCAGCGCAATGAAGCACCTAGGGTGACCAGACAGCAAATGTGAAAAATCAAGATGGGGGTGGGGGGTAATAGGAGCCTATATAAGAAAAAGACCCAAAAATCAGACTGTCCCTATAAAATCGGGACATCTGGTCACCCTAGAAGCACCGCATCAGTGTTATCTCAGAGAGAAGAATTCCACCCACTGAACCACCAGCACAACTTGCTGTATTGCTTTTGTTTTCATCAGAAGTCTCACATTCGAGTCGTGAATGGGTCCAAACCCTGATGGGGTGAGGCTCTAGGTCTGTGAATTTCACATATTCAAAATAAAATCCTCCCCTGCCCTTGCTGTAGCAAATACAAGGGCCATGCTAACCTTTTCCTTTGAGACAGAATTACCATTTTCCATCACAATTCAATTTGGTTTATATTTACATTGTGTCCTTTATCTGCAGTATCGCAGAGAGTCGATCTGAGGGCAGAGAGAAAGGGAGAGCTCTACAGAGAGATGAGGATGTGAGAGTGGCTCAAAGGGATGAGGAGAAGCTCCAGGCAGATGGGGGCAGCAACACACAGTACTCACTGGGCTGCTGCCTCTAGGGAATGGGTTGAATGTTTTATGCACAAGAACAACTTCAAAGGTTTGGTGTCATTGTTACTCTAGAGAACTTATCTTCCAGTGCCAGATACACAAAGGCCTACAGTAGTGTATTTATTGGAGAGAATACCTATTCTTGTCACTGAATGCAGTCATTTTTAAGGACACTATCAGGTCAAATCTGCCCCAAAATGTAAGTGTTGCTAAAATGAGATTTTACAAAACCTAAGACAAGTAGAAATAGGTCCATGGATTTTTTTCCTCTTTAGTTTTAATGGAAATAGTTTTAAAAAACAAACCAAATAACCCTCCCCCTGTATACTTTCAACCCAGACACTGCAGCATTGTTCTGTTGCGTCAGAATCTGAAAGTGAAAGTGACAAGTCTATTTTCTATGTCCCACCCTGAGGTTAATAATATAAACAAGTAAAATAGCATCAATAGCAAACAGTTTGCCATCCCCAAGTGTTTAAAAGTCATGAATTGGGCCCCCCAAAATCCTGAGACGGTTTAAAAATGAGGTTTTTTTTTTAAATAAAAAAATAAAATGGGGGCTCTTCTTATATGCCTTCTGCTTTTTGAGCCCTTTGGGTTCACTTGGTTTCAAGTTTTCAAGCTTTTCTCCCTAACCTTGAGCACTTCCTTTGGGAAAAAAAGAAAGAGAAAGCCCAGAGTGTCACCTAATCCCAGGCTTCCGCGGCTTTAAGAAACACCCCAAATGCCACTAGACTCATGACAGAATAAGCAACACTATGAAAGCAAGGGAGATTTTAAACACTCTAGCAGTTTGAACAATCTAGGGTATTATTTGTGAGATGTGCTTTTATAAAGTATACTGTTTTTAACATCAGATTGCTCCTGTAGTGTCACTATTTTATATTGAGCACCTTTGAACAGTTTTTCGGAGTAACTGTAAGGTAGTAGCAGAGGCTCTCCACACAGAGCACCATGGTCTCTGTGATTGCGTTTAAGGAAAGATCCAAACACACAAAGGTGAGGAGAAAGTAAGCAACACAAATGTACGTAATTTATTTGTGATTGTTATAGGCTTTACATATGTTTTATTTAACCTTGCAAAATTCTGCTCACTCACTCCAGTCCAGTAACTTGTCAGGTGAATAAAAACAGTCTTACTTTGTTCATCATTATTGTTATTATTGTGCCTAAGTGTCCCACTTTAGTAATAGATCCTGTACAAACGAATAACACAAATAGTCCCAGAGAGCTCCCAATCCAAGATTTAAACAGTGCATGATAGATGAATAAACAGGCAAATGAGGAGGACAAGGTTATGGTGGACACAGATGTGTTTGCATGAATTGCTCATAACAGTGTTGCCAGTAGTCATAGGTGGCCACCAGGCTAGCCAATGCCAGACAGCAGTAATGTATAGGCATCTTGGCAAAGGCTGACTTTAAGGAAGACAAACTGGCAGTTTTGTGAATGTTGACAAGTAATTCTTTCTGAGTGGCAGAGGCAGCACACAGCACCGTCTGTGAGAACTTACAGGGTCCTGACTAGCTGTAACTGAAGCCAATGGCAAATCCAATTATTGCAATGGGAGCAGCAGGATTATATCTGCAGTCTGGGAATGTTCATTTCTATTCCAAAGTTCTAAAGGTTCAAGCTCTGCATTTAACTAGTCGTCTAAGCTATGGATTCTCCAAGTGTGCCATAGTATTACTCCACCAATGGGCCAAAGATGCAGGCCTCCCCAATGGAAATAAGGTAAAGACTCCCCACAACCCATGATGTGTTTAGAGCAGTGCTTGGGGAAAGAACATGCAGTCAGTTCATTACGGTCCTTGTTTGAACTTTTAGAACTTGGCAAAAGCAGAACTGCTGAGTTAAGTAGGATATCAAACACTGAACATTAACTAGCTTGGATATTATAAGGATCTTCTTACCACTGCATTGCTATCTTGGGCACTGGGCTCTCAATCGCTTCTATTTTGTGCTTGTGACACATAACAGTGTAGTCTGCTGGGGGCTGTAATACTTTGGTCTAATTTCAGTTCAAAAATTTAGTCTTGAATTTAGCAGGTGCTGGGTGGTGTTGGTGGCCTGCGATATCAAGAGGTCTGACTAGATGATCTGATGACTCCTTCTGGCCTTAAACTCTAAGACCTTATACCTTTCATATGCATTAGAAAGGTCTTTTTTCTTGAGTGTAAAAGTATTTTTCCCATTTCTCTTCTCCATTTGCTGTGCGTTGGCTCATGGCTCCTCAGGGAAGCCAGCATCCTCAGAGCCCAAGATACACCGCTCCACAGAGGATGGTAAAGCCATGCCTATGTCCAGCTGAGATTGATAAATTGGGTCGTGCTGGAAGCTGACACATTGGCAAATGAACTATTCCATTTGAATAATGTTAACTAGAAGGATTAGAGAATGATGGATTATTTGCCATCTTCCCAGACTAGGTTTTGTTTTGTATTATTCATTTGCCGGAGATGTTGTTTTTGTTTAGCTGCACTACCTGAATTATTCAGCTCAGGAGTACAAAACTAATGAAGGTAAAAATAAAGACATGATGCGTTTGTCAAACTTCAATCAGCACTCAAGACAAGAGGTACATTTTAATCATCCTCGTTACTTTTATAGAGGCTGACAAGCTCACTGCACCTTATGCCCCCATCTTCCTTCAAAGCCTTCACCACTTTCTCCCCTTGACTAAGTTATTACTGTTATATTGGGATTCACGCGTGCATAGCACCATTAATTTACGTGACCCTGTACAAACACCTCCTTCAGCTCATGCGCATCCCCCTTTCGAGGCTACCATCTGCTGCCATTTTAGCTGGCCAGTAGTGGGTGTTCTAGGAGTGATGGACCTCATCATGAAACTCCCAGCGAAGCCGGAGTAAGGAGTTAGGAAGTAAGGACCCCAGGATTGAGGCTGTTAGTATTAGTATATTTGTGTGGATATCTCCATTGAATAAGAAAAGTCAAGAATGAAAAATTATACATAAAAAAATCATCTGACCTGAGACCACAATGTAGCCATCATATGGTCATTGCATGGTGCCACTCAAGGGAAAAGTTAAGGGTGTGGTAGTGTGTGTGAACTTTGTATTTCCATCATCTAACATATCTGGATTGCTTTTAAACTTACCCTTAACTCCAGAATGGGATTAAGGCACAAGCATTATAGGCCCACCTCTCGGGCCCCACTTCCTGGAGTCATGTGATTACATCAGAACCTGGGGCTCTATTTTAAAGGGAGTCCCTAGTTCTCATGGTTGAAAAGAAAATCCTGAAATCCTGAAAACATGCCCTGAGTGTAATCAGTTCAGGGGTATCTGCCCAAGTCTGCAGACTACCTGAAACTATAGCTCAGAAAGGCAAGAACTGTGCCACCCCAAACGACCTGTTGCCCTGCCAACACCTCCCCTGCAGAGGACTCTGTATGTGGCAGGCCCTGCCCATGTACCCGCCCAAGCAGTTACACTCCAGCAGCTGGGGTAAGTAGTGAAGAGGCCCCCTCCTGCCACTCCTGTGAGTGAGGTGATCCCGTGCCACTTCCTCTGCTTTGGGGGGTGGGGGTGGGGCAGAAAGTGGTGTATATTTGAGGATATGCTGTATTCTTCATATATAACAAAGCTGCTCATTCTTAACACTCTGTGGCTGTGACCAGCACCTCCATAACATACAATCTGCTATTTGTCCAGCGTCCATACTTTGGTGTCACAGGGTTTCTGGCTCCTCAGTCCCAATTCTGACAACTTTAGCTCTTCTCCCCAGATGAGGAGGATGAGTAACAATGAATGATGTCATGTGACAGATGGGTCAGGTGGCTGAAGGTAGCTAAGGAAGAGGCCTAGAGAGAAAAGGTGTGTGTTAGCAGCAGACACTGCAGAAAGTGAGTTCTCCTGCAAGGCCCTGCGTCAGCAGGAGAGAAGACACAAAGGGAAAGGAGGCTGTTGAAGAAGGCAGACAAGGCCTTGGGTCCTCTCCAGGACCAGAAGGCTTAACTCCAGGCAAGAAGGCCAGGGAGTTTCTGCTGGGAGAGCAGGAAGACAGATCCTCAGGAAGGAGGGGCTGGGCCTAGCTTGGGACTGGAGTGAAGACTGTTGTTTGAGTTTTATTTTGAAAGACTCTGCAAGATTTAATAATTTGGACCCCAAAAGGGGAATGCTTTGAATGTTTCGACTGTATGGAGTGACTAAAGTGCCCTGAACAGAAGGTGAAATTAAAGCAGGGCATCATAGACCCATCCAAAGTCGTGAGCGGGAGCTTGCGCAACAGGTGACCCAATTACACTTGGGATAACTGCTAATCTTGAGCTGATAGCACATAGCTTTGGAACCTGGGATATGTTAACCTTCTGACGGACTGCAAACAGAATCTCCATGGAACTTTTGATCCTTCTAGAGTTTGTCATCCTTCTAAAAGTGCAGCTCTCCAGCTCTGCCTGTCTTTCATGTTTATAAGAGCAGATATCCAAAAAGGGGCAAATCTTGGCCCCAGCTGGGTGTGTTAAGCCAAATGTCTCAGCTCCCTCCCCACCTGCCTCCCCCCCCCATACACAGACTGGAGCAGAGAGATTTGGTTGGCAAAGTTATTACCAAGCTTAACTGAAATAACATGTGCACTTGAGCCTTTTCCTGTGAACTGCCAATTAGGAGCTGTCTTGCTAAATGGCTTAGTACAAATTTGTCATGTAAATTGAAGATCATACTGTA
Source organism: Terrapene triunguis (assembly GCF_002925995.2). Taxonomy (NCBI): domain Eukaryota; kingdom Metazoa; phylum Chordata; order Testudines; family Emydidae; genus Terrapene; species Terrapene triunguis. The sequence continues at coordinate 24,754,279 of NW_020664543.1, forward strand.
GAATCAGCACTTATTGATATCATGTGGATCTGTAACCCCTCCTGAAGGACTTTGGGTCCATAACCCACTGAACAGATCATACTCATCCTCCCAGGTAATTTCATTAACATTTATATTAATCTTCATATAATAATGAAGCCGATTACAATTACAAACATATTTATCGTATAACTCAAAATTCAAATAATGATACTTGATTAAAATATTGAACTGATGCCAAATACCACACAGATGTGCTCACAACAAAATGAGAATGGCTTCTATAAAGATGTTGCAATATATTCTACAGTGGTGAGATACAGAATCTGACTGGGTTTTCTCTATTCATTTTGTGATTTCAATAGTCTCTATTGGAATCGAGACTAAAAGACCATTTTTTGAGAAGATGGTAAACTGGACCCTATTAGTAAGGTTACCTAATACTTCATGTTATAATGTGTTTTCAATTGCTTTTAACTTTACCAGACTTTCGTTAGTTGATCTGAAATTTTTCATGCTTTGGCAGATATTTTTTTTCAAGTTTAAACTGAAATGTTTGAGCTGTTTTTGAGATGAGGTTAGGAAAATTAAGTTGTTTTGCCACTGTAAATGTATTTTCCCATTTTTTTTTAAAGAGCTCTAGCACTACAGGGGTTTACAGCAGGAACTTGCAACTTGGCTGGGGGATAGTGTTGAGGGTAGGGAGGTGCATTTTGCTGTGTTTCTGAAAATCCATCCAGATTTGGCCAAGTTATAAATCACAGAAAATCATCATTTGTACATGCACAGTAGAACCTGTTAGAGGACTGCTCCTAAAATCTCTGACCATTCCATCTACATTGAGCATGTGCCCAAGCTCCCCTATCCCTTATGTATCATTCTAAAGCAGCCCCACAGAACTGAACGTTTGGATGTGACCAACAAAATGATTTGCTTCTCCTTCTCCTATCTAAATATCCTTTGGCCTAAGGGGTGATGCACTGGACTAGAAGACTATGAGTTCCAGTCTCACTTCTCTTGACCAATGCATTTCACAACTCTGAATGTTGAGCAAGGCTTCATTCTCCTACCTGACAAATGAGGCAAATATAAGCCACTCTCTATTTCAGATGGAGTAACTGAGGGGCTCCACTAGCTCATTTCTGATAGAAAGCAAAATAAAAGCAAGGTCCCTAACATGGCAGACTCAAATCTAAGTCTCCTAGCCACACTGCTTTTCAGAAAGAAGCCACCACAGTCATGTGCTTGAGTATGCTGCCTGTAAAATGGGGCTACTCCTTCATATGCCAGCTGATTCCGTAATTTCTTTACCTCAAGTGGTAGAGGTGTGTGCTATAGACCCTGGGTTTGGAGACTGCTGAGGCCAACTCTGGAGAGTTCTTACAGCTGCACATGATGGAATTTGTATTGTGACATTGCACCCCATAAGGCTTTATGGAAATATGCTTATAAATGTATATATGTTTTATGCTACATATGCCATGTAACATATCTCTGTAAAGGTTATGATCTGCTGAATCTATTCCTCCTATTTGTGTGTATGTATCATTTTTGTGTTCGAAGTTATAAATACTGGCTGTGTACTTGCTTGATTTCTAAGTAGCCTTAGTAAAGCATTTGGTCAGCTTCTTGAGAAAGGAATTTGCAAGTTAAGTGCCCAATCAAGAAACACTTAACAGACAATGGATCTTGGAAGGCTCCAATCCACATAAGAAGTCTACTTGAGGATGTTCAAGGCAGCATGTGAATGATGGCTGCTACCTGTAAATTCTGAGTCATGAATGGACATGTGACTTGCCCATGTAACTCCAAAACTCCATCTTGGAGCTGGACTTTACATAGGAAAGAGGAGGGGGTCTCCACCCACAAGTGAAGGTCTATTTAAACCCCTGGGAGACCCCTCCATTTTGTCTTCAGCTGGCTTAAGAGATAGCCTCTCCATCTCCAAGTATACCTGAGAGAAACTGGAACAAAGGGCAGTAACTACAGGGACTATGAGTGATTGCTGGACCCAGACTAGAAGGAGACTAGTCTGTAAAAGGAAGCTTACTGGAACTCCTCTGAGAGTGAGGTTTTTATCTGTATTCAGTTTTCTTACTGTATTAGGCATAGACTTGCGGGTTTTATTTTATTTTACTTGGTAATTCACTTTGTTCTGTCTGTTACAACTTAGAACCACTTAAATCCTACTTTGTGTATTTAATAAAATCACTTTTTACTTATTAATTAACCCAGAGTATGCAGATATGGGGTGCCCCAGGGTATGCTGAGCCCCCAGGAGAAGATCACTTGCCTACATGGAAAACCAAGCCTTACAGGCCACAATGGATCAGCTTTGGGTGGAAAACCACACCCTGAGGGAACAAATCACAGAACTGCAAGTGGGAAGGTCTTCTGAGGCCCCACGGCCTACACTGACCTTCAGGACCCAAACCCACGGTACTTTTAACAGAACTCTATGATGAATATGGCTTGGAATGAGCCAGCCCAGCTATACCAATTCCATCTTGGTCTCAGCAAGGAAATAAAAGATGAGCTTGCCTGCATGGAGCCTCCTGCTGATCAAGATGCATACCCTTGTAAAGGCTCCGTCCCCCGAGCAGGTGAATACAACACAGGCCTGACCGGACCCTTCCAAATGGGAATGCCAACAGCATGAGAACTTATATTTTTACTGTGCTGGCACCAGCCACGTGGTGTATGTCTGTCCTAACAAGTCCCTGAACTGCATGATTCTGGGAAATGACCATACCCAGCCTTGTTAAGGGGGTCAAGCCTGGGCAACACCGGGAAAACTCCACAAAGCTCCCTCCAGCAACCTATTCCAGGTGCCTGGCCTGACATCTAGAAAATGTCCCACACCTACAACTCTACAACTCCGGCTCTGGGATTCTGGACCGGTACGTCCCACCGAGAAGGCCCTGATTGACTCTGCGTCTGGCAATAACTTAATGGATGCTACCGTGCCTCACGTACTTGGCCTACCAATACAGCCTAAGACCGCTCCTGATTTAGTTGAGATGGACGATGGATCACTGCTTGCCTCTGGCCCCATCAGTCAAGAAACTACAGTTTTGGAGGTGATGGCTGAGGAGCACCATGAGCTTCTTCAGTTTAACCTGATCTGGTCCCCACCCTTTCCTTGGATACTCAAGAATCCCATGGTTGGCAAAACATGGCCCTCATATCTCTTGGCATCAGAACACTGTGGCATTTCATTCCAAGTTTTGCTGAGACAACTACCTCCTGACTTTCAAGCTCGAGCCACCGGAACCGCAGGTTGGACACCTTGCCCAGGCTTCGGAAACAAGGGGAGATGCTCAAGCAACAGAACGGGCTTCCTTGCTCTTAGAGTCAGCCATCACGCTCCCTTCAAAATACCAAGAGTTTTCAGATGTATTCACAAAACAAAATGCAGACACTCTGCCCTCACACTGGGAATCGGACTGCCTACAGCCTGACGCCAAGATTCCATTCAGCCGAATATATTCCATGTCAGAACCCGAATTAGCTGGCCTTAAGGGCTACCTCCATGAGAATCTGGAGAAAGGTTTTATCCTGTGTTCTATGTCCCCAGCCAAGGCCCCTGTCTACTTTGTGAAGAAGAAAGATGGCTCCTTAAGACAACGTGTGGACTACCATATCCTAAATAAAATCACCATATGGAAACAATACCCGCTACCTTGCTCCCAGAGCTCCTGGGCCAGGTAGGAGCAGCCTGGGTATTCACCAAGTTAGACATCAGAGGGGTGTACAGTAGTCAGAATCTGCTCAGGTAGTCAGTATGGCCCCTTTAAATATCCAGTGATGCATTTCAGACTTACTAACATACCCGTGATCTTTCAGCATCTAACCAATGATGTCTTATGAGATATACAGCACCACTAAAGCTATTACCTCACCCACCTCATCTCTCTAATATCCTGGGACCAACACAGCTACAACAACACTGCATACAACCTCCTAGATGACAGTAGTACTTCGTCCAAGAGATGCTAGACTCCCATATATGAAGAGGGAAGATACGTTACCCGTTGAGTGGGAAAGGTACAGGCCACAGGTGCAGTTCTGGGAACAAAACCATTATGTGCACACTCCTGAAAAGATTGGAGCCATTCACCTGGATAAGTCCAGTCCTTTGGAACCCCCAAGGTCACCCCAAGGGAATGGGGGTGATGTGAGGATACCAGTATTGAACCCAGGCTTGCTGGGTCTCTAGATAGCCTCCATGCCACAGCAGCACATTGAGCCACTGCCTCTAACCAACAGCCTTAGTGCTAAAGGCTTACAGCCCCACAGCAGCCACACTCCAGGCCCCTGTTTGGCTGCACAGACATCATTCTCATTGGATATATGGACTATACAAAGACCCCAACAGGAAGAGGAAGCTGTCTGAGCTACAGGCTGTTGCCTAGACCGCCTTGCCTGGCTGCCTCACCTGACCTCACATCCCTAACTCACTGACCTGGCCCCTTGGATTGGATCCTCTGGCTACCGACCCTTGCGAGAACTCTGATGATTGGACTGGACGCATCTGATAGTGATTGACCTCCCAGCTACCTGACCACCCACACACACCTGACCACTACTCTGGACTGCCCCTTAGCCTGCCTTGGCCACTGGGCTTTACAGTGTTCTATCAAAGATATTCCAAAAAATACCCTTACATATTTAGAATGGAGTAAATGGAACGGATTTAATTAAGACTATGATATTCTGTCATTAATATTTTGAACATACAATGTAGCCAATGAGCTGCAAGTCTTTTATATCTGACCCGCTTGATCAAAAGGCCCTGGCGGTTTTTCAAAGAACACAATGTGCATTATATATATGCAGCAGTTTGTGTCAAAATGAATCTTTGCGAAGAATGGATAATTTAAGTGCTAAAAAGTACTCAGAGGGAGAAGCAAAAAAGAGTCTTCAGTTCCTTTGTCAAGAAAGCAGTTTTTTCTTAAATGCAAAATATATGATTCAGTATTTTATCTCATAAGCCACATGCACAATCTTATCATCTGCATTTTGCAAAATTATAAATATGGAGTTAATATGCTACTTTGTCTACTGCTGTTCTCCTCGAAAGCTGAATTCAGTACTTAGAGCTTATTATTTGACATCACATTTATTAAACTATGTCCTTTCAGTTCCTTTTTCATATCTACATAATGAAAATTCTTCCTTTTCAGAAAGAGATGATGGGAGTGATTGGGATGAAAAAGTAATCCTAGTTGGCCAGGTGTATTCTTACTTATTATAAATTTTACTTATCCTATGGGATGCATTTGTATTCAGTAAGAAATAGAGGCTGCAGAAAATATCACAAAAGAAATCAGACTTGGAAAATTGGCATCTACATAAAGAAGACCAAAAACTGTCTGGGTAGAGTCAACAGGCACAGGATTGCATAGGTGGAGAAAGGGTTAAAAGAGAAGAGTTCAGAGTCAAACAACATTACAGCCCTAGCAGAGGGTGATGGTGGCAGAGAGTCCACCAGGGGCTGACAATGATGGGGAGAGGGAAGAATTGAGATGGGAGAAAAATGGGTGTCGTTTCCCAAAAAAAGGGATGTGGCAGCTGGAGCATGAGCTAATTCAGCACTTTCACCCAGGAAGACCAAGGTAGGACTTAAAGCTGTCCCCTCCCACCATCAGAAAACCTGAGGGGGAGCAGCAGTGGACACAGCACAGGTGGGATTTCTCCACTGTGGGTACACAAAGGCCAATTTCCACAACCCTGCCCCAGTCTGAGCATATGTCTAAGCTGCAGTCAGAGACATGAGTGCAGCACATGTAGACATACCTGAACTAGCTTTGATCTGCTAGCTCAAACAACAGTAACAGTGAAGGTGTCACAGCACAGGCTAGCCCCTAGAGTACATAACCCAGGGTCCTAGCTGGCTTGTACCCTGCTGCTGCCTGTGCTGTGGAGGCTTCACTGCTATTGTTACTCAAGTTAGCTGGAACAAAACTAGCTGAGGTATGCACATACTGCAATCACATCTCTTACTACAATATATACATACCCTGAGTGGCTCTAGTCTGCGACCTACAATCAAGTTATTCTAAAAGGAGCTGATTTTGATCCACTGCACCATGAAAATGAAAGACATATATACATTTTTATCCTAAGCCACAGAATAATCTGAACTGTAAGAAGCCACATTAACAGGGGATCACAGGTTTCCTATGATTTGGCTGTTGTGGAGAAATACTAATCTCTCTCTAGTTCAGTTGAAGAAAAGACAGTTACCTTTTCCATAACTGGTGTTCTTCGAGATGTGCTGCTCATGTCTATTCCACAATAGGTGTGTGTGCTCGCCACGTGCACCGGTGCCAGAAGTTTTTCCTCTAGCAGTACCCATGGGGGAGCGCCCCAGAGACCCCTGGAGTGGCGCCTCCATGGTGCAGTATAAGGGGCGCTGCACGCTCCCCCCACCCTCAGTTCCTTCTTGCCAGACAACTCCAACGGAGGGGAAGGAGGGCCTGATGTGGAATAGACCTGAGCAACACATCTCGAAGAACACCAGTTACGGAACAGGTAAAACTGTCTTTTCTTCTTTGAGTGATTGCTCACGTGTATTCCACAATAGGTGATTCCAAGCTATATCTGTTGGAGGTGGGAAGGAGTTCACAAATTCTTGGGACGGAGCACAGCTCTGCCGAACCCGGCGTCATCCCTGGTCTGGGAGACAATCGCATAGTGTGAGGTGAATGTGTGAACTGAAGACCACGTGGCAGCCCTACAAATGTCCTGAATGGGGATGTGGGCCAAAAAGGCAGCCGACGGGGCCTGCGCCCAAGTCGAGTGCGCCTTCACAATTGGTGGCAGAGGGATTCCCGCCAGGTCACAACAGGTACGGATGCACGATGTGATCCAGTTGGAGAGCTGCTGAGTGGAGATTGGCCGACCTTTCATGCGCTCAGCCGAGGCAACGAACAGTTGTGAGGACTTCCTGAATGGCTTAGTCTGCTCCAGGTAAAAGGCCAGAGCCCATCTCACATCCAGCGTGTGGAGGCGGCGCTCCTCACTGGACGCATGGGGCTTGGGGCAGAGGACCAGCAGAAAAATGTCCTGACCCAGGTGATAGGTGGAGACCACCTTCAGGAGAAACAAGGGGTGTGCGTGGAGCTGGACCTTATCCTTATGAAACACCGTGTATGGGGCTTGGAGGTCAGGGCCCTGAGCTCCGACACCCACCTAGCCGACATGATCGCAACCAGGAAGGCCACCTTCCATGAGAGATGTGACCAGGAGCACGTGGCTAGCAGCTCAAATGGGGGCCCCGTGAGATGGGCCAACACCAAGTTTAGGTCCCACTGAGGGACTGGGGGCCTAACATACGGGAAGAGACAATCCAAACCCTTAAGGAATCGGCCAGTCAAAGCATGGGAGAATACCGTGTGGCCCTGCACTGGAGGATGGAAGGCCGATATGGCCACCAGGTGCACCTTGACTGATGAGGGTGCCAGGCCCTGGGCTCTAAGGTGAAGGAGGTAGTCTAGGATAAGCTGGATCGGGGCGGCCACCGGGGAAACGCCCTGCTCATCCGCCCAGCTGGAAAACTGAAATCGCTTTGCCGAGTAGGCTCGGCACATGGAGGGCCGCCTGCTTTCTAGGAGGATGCGCTGAACCCCTTCCGAGCACGTCCTTTCCTCCCTACCTAACCATTGAGCAGCCACGATGTGAGGTAGAGTGCCACTAGGTTGGGGTGGAGGAGCCGGCCCTGGTCTTGGGAGAGCAGGTCCAGGCGGGACGGCAACAGCCACGGCGGGGCGACTGCCAGGCCCATGAGGGTCCCGTACCAATGCTGTCTGGACCACGACAGGGCAATCAGAAGGTCCCGGGCCTTGTCCGTCTTTATCTTTTCCAGGACCTTGCCGATCAGCGGGAACGGGGAAAAGGCATAGAGAAACTGGCCTGACCAGGACAGGAGGAAGGCATCGGAGATAGCGCTCCGTCCTAGCCACGCCCCCCCGGAGCAGAACTGGGGACAGTGACGGTCCTGTCAAGTCGCGAACAGATCCACCTGGGGAATTCCACACACTTGGAAAAGTCTGCACACCACCTCTGAGTGGAGAGACCACTCGTGCTGAGAGGAGAAGTCCCTGCTCAAGTGATTCGCCCACGCGTTCCGGGCACCTCGCACATGGAAGGCCTGTAGGCAGATGTCATGGGCTATACAGAAGTCCCACAGCCTGAGGGCTTCGCGGCAGAGGGCAGAGGATCGGGCCCCGCCTTGCCTGTTGATGTAGAACATTGAGGCTGTGTTGTCCATGAGGACCCTGACCACCCGGCTCTCCAGGTGCGAGCGGAAGGCCATGAATGCCAGCTGTACTGCCCTGAGCTCCTTGACGTTTATGTGGAGGGTCAGATCCCAAGCCGACCACAGACCTTGGGTCTGAACGTTCCCCACATGGGCCCCCCATCCCAGGTCCAACGCATCGGACACCAGTTCCAGCGACGGGGCTCTGCCCCTGAACGGGACCCCTTGGAACATGTTTCTCAGGGAGGACCACCACCGTAGGGAGGTGATCACTGGTTTGGGTACCATGAGGACTTTGTCCATCCTGTCCCTGGCCTGGGAGAACTGAAAGGCCAACCAGAGCTGGATGGGCCTCATCCTAAGTCTGGCATGACAGATCACATACGTGCACGCCGACATATGACCCAAGAGCTGGAGGCACGCTCTGGCTGTTGTCACCGGAAACCTTGTGACTGTGTCGATGAGCCCCTTCAGGATCTCGAACCTGTCTGGTGGGAGGGAGGCTCTGGCTGATGAAGCATCCAGGACCAACCTGATAAATTCTATGCGTTTAACTGGGACTAACGTGGACTTGGTATTGTTTACAACAGGCCCAAAGTGGTGCACGTGGACAGAAGGAGCGCCACGTGATCCTGCACCTGTGACCGGGAGCTGCCCTTGACCAACCAGTCATCCAGATAGGGGATGATCTGGACCCGCGGGTGCCTGAGGTGGGCCGCCACCACCGACATACATTTCGTGAATACCCTAGGGGCAGTGGACAGGCCAAATGGGAGGACCATAAATTGGTAGTGTTCCTGCCCCACCGTGAAACGGAGGAAGCGTCTGTGCCCCACAAATATATGAATGTGGAAGTACGAACATGCGGAACTTGAGTTTCACCATGTACTGGTTCAGGCGTCGCAGATCCAAGATGGGCCTGAGCCCCCATCTGGCCTTCGGGATAAGGAAATAGCGGGAGTAGTACCCCTTGCCTTTGAATTTCCCGGGTACCGCTTCCACTGCTCCTAGGCCCAGGAGCCGCCCCACCTTCTGCTCGAGCAGGGCCTCGTGCGAGGGGTCCCCCAGGAGGAACAGGGGGGACCCCAGGAGGAACGGGGATGGGGGGGGATGGTGTTGAGGACCCATCGGTCCGAGGTCAGCTGCAACCACTCTGGGAGGAAAGCACACAACCGATTGGAGAAGGGAAGCTTTATTGGGGGTGGATCCCTGATGAGAACTGGCAGGGCACCACCAGGCATCCCGTCAAAACCGCCTTTTCCCCGCCTGCTTGCCCTTGGAGGACCCAGGCTGGGGGGCAGGGCGAGACTGCCTCTGTGGGCACCTCTTATATTCCCGCGACTTCTTATAAGCAGTCTCATATTTTGGGTGGGTGGCCTGAGCGGGAGTCTGCTGCGGCTTGAACTTAGGTGTAGCCGGAGCCGGAACATAGAGACCCAGAGTCTGGAGAGTCGTGCGGGAGTCTTTCACGCCATGCGGCTTTGTATCCATTTGTTCCGCAAACAGAGCTTTGCCGTCAAACGGGAGGTCCTGCCGGGAGGACTGCGCCTCGCTGGATGGTCCAGAAATCAGGAGCCATGGTGCTCTTCTCATGAACACCGCTGAGGCCATGGACCGTGCAGCTGTGTCCGCTGCATCCGAAGCTGCCTGCAGGGTTGCCTTGGCAGCCGCTGTACCCTCCTCCACCAGAGCTTTGAACTCCTTCCTGTCTTGCTCCTGGAAGGAGTCCTCGAACTTGGGCAGGGAGCCCCACAGATTGAACTCAGAGAGCCTGGTGGTTCGCCACCTGTAACTGGAAGCTTGAGGACGAATACATTTTCCTTCTAAAAGAGTCCAGTCTCTGTGTATCTTTATTTTTTGGGGTAGGGGCTGGCTGTTCCTGCCACTCCCTGTGGTTGACCGACTCAACCACCAGGGAGTTAGAAGCAGGGTGGGTGTATAAGTATTCATGCCCCTTGGCGGGTACAAAATACTTACGGTCCACTCTCTTGGAGATGGGGGCCAATGAAGCCGGTGTTTGCCACAGGGCATTTGAAATTTTTGCCACCCCTTCATGGAGAGGCAAGGCCACCCTGCCCGGTGCCGAGAAGGACAGCATATTAAACGGAGTCCGAGGGTGCCTCCATCTCCTCTGCTTGGAGGTGGAGGCTTGATGCCACCCTTTTTACGAGTTCTTGGTGGGCCCTAAAGTCCTCCTGTGGAATGGAGGGAGGCAGGGCAGTAATTGCCTCATCCGGGGAGGGTGAGGAGGCCGGCGCGGTACTTTGGGTGTCTGCCGGCACTGGAGAGTCCACCACCTGGTCGGTCTCTGGACACGGTGCCGAGGATCTACGTCCCACCGACTCCTTCCTCGGAGGTCTGGAGAGGGAGGCCGATGGTCCTTCTGAGGCTCCAGCCACCAAGCGAGCCGTCACTGGGGGCTACGTCGGAGGCCACGGTGCCCACTGGTACCATTGGGCTGGCCATGGGGCCCGGTGCCACTGCACCTGCTGTGGCACCGGCGGGGCCAGCTGTTCGGCCTGGATGGCCTGGCCCATCGATGGACAACTACGAAGGGAGGCCGGGCTGACATACGACCTGCCGCTGTCCCTGGACTGGGAGGAGCGGCGGCGCCGGGAGCGGTGCCAACCACGGGACTGCGATACCGACCTGGAGGACCGGTACCGACGGTAACAGCTGCTCCGTGATCGGCTCCGGCGGGTGGACCCACGATGGCGAGACACCGGTGATCGACGCCCGGGGCTGCCAAATGGGAATGACATTGACGTCCGTGCCGTGACTGGCTACGATAATCCCTCCGAGACGAGGACCTTTGGTGTCGTCTGCCTCGGTCCCGTCGGTTTTCGCTCCTCGAGGCGGAATGGTGCAGAGAGTCTCGGTCAGATGGAACCCAACCAGACAGCCTGGTGGGCGTTGAGGGCGATCCATGTGGACTTTGCCCTGAACGGTCACTGGGCAGCGAACGGCATCGGGAATGTTCCCTCGACCGAGACTGGTACTGAGATAGGGGCAACTGCGGAGATCCCAGCGGCAGCTTGCCTCTGGAGCACAGGGCCGACATCGGCGGTGCTCCTGGTACTGGCATGGACATAATATCCCGGGCTGCCTGCAGGGCTTCCGGCATGGAGGGCATCCGGACATCTGGGGAGGCCTGCTCTGAATGGGCCAGGCTACTCTGCTAAACTTGAGTCGGAGGCCTAGCGGCCAGTGGGGATCGAGGAGTGCCCAACGTGGGTCTAGCCTTTGTCCCGGGTTTACTCCGGAGCTGCAGCAAAGAAGGCCTCTTTCTAGCCTTCTTGGCATACCCCGTGGACGGGGAGCAGTGCCGACTAGTCGATGGTGCTGAAGGGTCGCCGCACACCGACACTGCAGTGCCCAGTGCCGACTCGGAATGGCGCGCCAGAACCGGGGTCAGTACCGACTCCATCAGAATAGCCCGGAGCCTAATGTCCCTTTCTCTCTTGGTCCGAGGCTTAAACGACTTGCAAATCTTGCAGCGATTGCTGAGATGGGTTTCCCCCAAACAGCGCAGACAGTCCGCGTGCGGATCACTCAGTGTTATAGATCGCCTACAAGTGTCGCACGACTTAAAACTTGGGGCGCGGGGCATGCCCTGGCCCGGGCGCTCTAGCTAAACTAAACTAACTAAACAACTAATTAACTACAGGTACCATACACTGAACGAACAAGCAGTTTGGGGACGAGCTGCAGCAAAGCTGGAGCAGAGCAGTTCCGAAGCACCTTCACTGGCGGCAAGAAGGAACTGAGGGTGGGGGGAGTGTGCAGCGCCCCTTATACTGCGCCATGGAGGCGCCACTCCAGGGGTCGCTGGGGTGCTCCCCTACGGGTACTGCTAGGGGAAAAACTTCTGTCACCAGTGCACGTGGCGAGCACGCACACCTATTGTGGAATACACATGAGCAATCACTCGAAAAAGAACATAAGAATGGCCACACTGGGTCAGAGCAAAGGTCCATCTAGCCCAGTATCCTGTCTTCTGACAGCAGCCATATTTAAAGCTAACTACAGAGCCATGCACAGGGCCAGTGCTACCATTTAGGCAA